>NC_056735.1:964505344-964510344 GCF_019279795.1 Protopterus annectens
GAACACATCCACAAATGTCACCTTGTCATAAAATGAAAAAAATGCAAGGCATAGAAACTCCTTCCCCCACCCCTTTATTTCCCCTGATTGTGCTGCACAATCCTTCAGTGTACACTTTTTCTTTAATTCCCTCCTTATTTGTGTTTCACAAAGTGATTCATACACCTGAATTATAGGGTTGTTGGGCGGTATAAATGTACTAGTTCTTTTTAGTGTAATGGCTTTGATTTCTTTTCTCATCTCCTCTTGTGTGTTTGCTTTAGTGAAAATCAATTTTAAATTGAGCATTCTCGTATATAGTTTCAAATTGATGAGAATTTTACCTATGTCACTTCTAAATCGTGGGACAAATTTAAAACCTCTCTTAAATAACATAACGTGGCTTTGATTCAAGTTAAAGTCACTATAATTGTAGATATTAAAGCCACCACTATTGATTATCTTACATAAATCATTGTTCGTACTGCCAGCATCAAAAGTATCTGGTTCTATATCATTGAGAACTGTCAGATCGTTTTCAAGTGATTTCTCTGCCATAACCAAATTTCTACCTGGTGGTTTAACATTGTTAGTCAATCCTGTCCCACTTATGTCTTGTATAGTAGTTTCATTGTTATAACTTGGTAAACCATTTAGTAATAATAAGAATTGGTTCTGAAATACATTTTCCTCGCTTGATTCTTCTGTTGTGCTCCGCCCCCCTGAAACCTGTCTCTTATCCTCTCTGATCTCCTTAATTGGGGTTGTTCTAAAAAAACCTCATTCTCTTTTTGTACATCCCCATCTATACCATTGCCATAATATCCATACTTATTAGTATTTTTGTTATTATGTACATTAGAAGTTTGTATGTTCCTTTGTTCAAAGTTCCTATCTTCATCCCTCGATCGATTCGTTTTTTCTTGTTGTTGTACAGATGTTTTGAATTCTTTAAAATGGTGATATGCCCTTTTGTGGATATAGTCATTACTGTCTCTTATTAGTTTTTTATTTTTATATTCAAGCCCTCTCGAAACAAAACTGTCCATTTCCTTTATAATATAGTCCATCCTGTGTTTATTGTGTTCAAATAGCAAGTCTTTTTTAATGTTGTTGTCCAGATCTATAAGTTTCTCGTTCAAAACTGACAGTCTTTGGTTGTTGTTCTTAATAATCAGTTTAAGTAAATCTAACCCTGCTCTGTCGTACAGGGCTACTAATTCATTGAATAACACACTATTGTGGTTAAAACCAAAAGGTAGTTTAAAGATTCTTAAACCTTTTGGAACTTGTTCCAACTCCAGGGATCTCTCCAGAAAGGCATTGTCCATCTGGATAGTTTTGAATTGTTTAAGCGTTTTTTCAAAATCAGCTATCTGCTCATTCAAAGAGCCCATGTCTTGCATACTACTTCTTGGAATACTTTTAAACGAAGGTGCCTGCAAAATCACATGAATGTTTTCCCATCTCCGACTGTTAGATGTCCTTCCGTCCCCAGCGTTCATATTCCCACTTTCAAACCTCAGGGTTGGTTCCTTCCTTCGTGTGTCCCCTTTAGGTAGGTTCGTTGAACCATTACTGGCTGACGGAGCATTGGGACTGTTACCCGGTGTGGAGTGTAATGTGAACAGTTGCTCTTGTGATTCAGTGATAGTAATATTCAAGTCAGTATCATTGTTCTGAGTTTTATTAGCCCGGAGTAAAGTAATTAGTCGATTAGTAACTTCCAGGTGCTGTTTTAATAATGCTTCCATAGTGATGTAATGACTAAACACAATCAATGTAGGTGCTAATACAGCTGAATGGTTTGTGTTAACCCAACTTATAACGTAAAGCAACGGAAAACTGACAATTACTGGTGCAGCTGAATATTTAGGTTAACACAACCTGGTTATGTCCGTAATTCTCAGCTTCAGAAGAAGCAATCAGTTCAATGCTGCTTACAAATCAGTGTTTGACATAAAGCCACAAAATGCTAATGTAATAGCTAGTGCAATTTGCGTTAGCTTAGTTGTAACCTCAAATTTCTCTCCTTCAGTAAACCAGTCAGTTTAATATTGCTTTTAATTCAGTACTTTAAAGTAACTTTAAATTCCGTACTTATAACGTAGAGCAACGGAAAATTGACAATTAATAGTGCAGCTGAATATTTTAGGTTTACACCACCTGTTTGTGTCCGTAATTCTCAGCTTCAGAAGAAACAAACAGTTCAATGCTGCTTATAAATCAGTGTTTAACATAAAACCGTAAAATGCTGATGTAGTTGCTAATGCGATTAGCGTTAGCTTAATTGTAATCACAAAATTCTCTCCTTCGGTAAACCAGTCAGTTCAAAGTAGCTTGGAATTCAATGATTTAACGTAAAATAGCAGAATGCTGTTTTAAATGCTGGTGCAATTGAATGATATGTATGAGCCCGACTTTGTAGTAACCCAAGTTCTTCTATTTCTTGTTCAACAATGCGTTTGGTTATACGCTGCTTTGTAGTTTTGGATGTCCAGGATATCGCTTTGTGTTATTGAAGCTTTAAAATAAGCAACGGAGATGGCAGGCTAAAGATGAAAAACAAAAGAAGTAGGTCTGTGTAATATACCACAGTTAAGCCAGATAGCTTCATGGTTAAATGCAAAATAGGTGTAAAAGTAATGATGTGGAAACTGTTTCACTGTCCTCCCACTCTATTCTTTTCACTTGTACTGAATATACAACTCAGAAGCATGTGTAATTAGGTAATTAGTATGAGCAGTGAAAACAAAATGTTATTTAAATAGTAGGTTAATGAACATATTAAGAACTGAAAGATTAATTGTAGTTAACAATAAAGTATTAGCTTTTCCCTCTCCTGCCTGACATCCAAGGCTGTAGCTCCTGATAAGAGTGGGAATTAATTACTGCTGACCTTAACTCCTCTCTGTGGGAAGGTGATCTATTCAACAATGGCTGAAGTACATTTGGACTGTGCAGGTCCAGATCTCCTACCGCTTCACTTGTTTGAGTGCAACTGTTCACAGGTCCATAGCTAAGTACTAGGTAATCAGTCTGCAGACCACTACAAGCCTAGCCAAAAACCCTAAAGTTCCTTTCAGCCTTAAGGAGGGCAATACAAATTAGAATTGTAGAGAATTTGAGGCTTTCCATCCAATTTTTTTGGTCTACCTTGAAGGTAGCAAGATGATGTAGAAGTTAGTTCCAGGTTCCAGAGATAGGAATACACTGAGATATGAATCCATCTCGCCAAGTCTTATTTATCTGTTGTTGAAAACTTAGCTCCATGAACTGGGTATTTATGGAACCATTTTTTTTTCAAGGAATAGGAGATCTAAGAAGGTTGTAGCTTTCATTTCTTGAAAGGCTTTCTGAACTACTGCAGTGGCAAAATGGCGAAAAGACAAGGAACTACCAACAGGAGTGCATTGATCAAGCCACATATCAACTCTAGGTATGAAGGTGAAAAATTATAATTACAATGACAAAAACACCAAAAACTGAACAGCAGAAAGAAAGGTTTAAGATTTATTAAGTGCTTTCATGCAGGAAGGTGGCAGACAAGACTCCTAGGAGCACTTAGGATCCACTACCAGCCATAGTTGATAGATTTAATGTAGACATGGGGATCTGGGAAGAAGGAGATAGAATGAAACATGGATCAAAAAGTGCTCTATAAAACAAAAAGAAAGAGAAGACATTAATACTGGGAAAGACAGAAGTCAAGACAAATAAGGGGTGAGAGAGGCTAAAAGTAATTCAACCACCTACCCAATCAGTATCCTTATAAATAGGTCTTTATCTGAATCAGAAGTACCTATCATATGGAAACAATCTCACATCACTCCCATCCACAAAGGAGGAACTCTTTTGATCTAGCCAATTTCCATCCTATATCGATCTTGTCACCCATATCCAAAATTCTCAAGGGGGTATTCATCAGCAGGTAATGCAATATCTATTACAAAACAATACTTTATCCAAAATCCAACATGGCTTCTAACCTAACCACAGCACAGTTCCTTATTACGTGATCAAGACCTTAGGTTATCGAACACCTAAACGTCGACCACAAAATGTTGGAAGTCTGAAAATTGCGAATGGCCATTTCCACACAGGGAATTGAGCCATTTGGTCGTTACGTGGATTTTGTACTTTCTCCACTGTAGAGCGATGATGGAGTTGGTATATTTAGTTAGGGGGTGTGTGGGGGACATAGCCCTCCCACATCTGGGGGTGTGGGGGGCAAAGCCCCCCACTTTATTTCTGTTTATAACTTTTTTTAATTTGGCCAATGGCATTGTTTTCCTGTGTGAAAATGGCCGTTTTCGATATTAAGGGTTCAATATTTCATGATCGACCTTTAGGTGTTCGATAGCCTAAGGTTTCGATCATGTAATATAGACCCACACAGCACAGCTACAGCCCTATTATCTTTTATAGACACCCTAAACAAGGCCAGAGATGCAGGATACTATACAACCTCAGTATTCATTGATCTCTCCAAAGCCTTTGACACAGTGTCTCACCCCTTACTATTAAACACGCTGTCTAAATTAGGCTTCTCACATAACACAGTAAAATGGTTTCAGAGCTACCTCAAAGATCATAAAAAAGCAGTGAAATGGTCCAATGAACTCTCACCCTTTCTTCACAACCCTACTGAAGTCCCTCAAGGCTCCAACTGCCTCTCACCCTGGGACCCTCATTCAATACGCTGATGCTTCCACCATAATCTGTACTGCTCAATCACTACCAGAACTACTTTCAAAAACTCGGCACTCCTTTACTGCAGTCAAATCCTGGCTAAGAAATGCCCAACTCTTTCTTAATCCAAAGAAGACAAAACTAGTACTCTTTCATCCCAAGAACACTTCCCCTGTCACTGATCATTTTAACATCCTTGCATCTGTCAATAGTGTCATATAAATACTGCAGGAAACCAAACTTCTAGAAGTTATCTTTGACAATAAACTTTCATTCGACCCCCATATACAGCAAAACATAAAGAAAACTCATCAAAAACTGGTATTTTA
>NC_056735.1:964515344-964615344 GCF_019279795.1 Protopterus annectens
ATATTCCTTACTAAGTTTTATTCACATTTGTTCATGCTTTTTGTTGATCCTTCAATTCCCAAATATTTATATACTCCCTTTTGTTCCAGTTCTTTTATATTATATTCTTGTCTCAAACTGATATTTCCTTGGTGCTGCAGCTTTCCTGCTTTAAGGGTTGCTTTTGCACATTTATCAAGACCAAATGACATTCTTATATCATCTGAAAAAGTTTTGACAACTTTCAGTTGTGCTTTCATTTCCTCATCTGATGAACTATACGGTTTTAAATCATTGACAAAAAGACAAAGATGAGAAGTCTTTAAACTTTGTTGCTTTCTGGGAGCCAAATTATAGCCATGACCTGATCTGTTAAGCAGACAGCTTAATGGGTTAAGGGCAAGGAAAAAGAACAGTGACAGAGATTCACCATGGAATATCCCCCTTTGGATTTTTTTTCCCTGGAATAATAATTTGCCCTTTATCATGGCTTAAATGCAGATTGGTTTGGCACTGTTTCATGGCTGCTGTGATGTAATTTATCAGTGTAGGTTATATCTCATACATTTTTAAACACTCTTTTATCCATGAATGTGGGATACTGTTAAATACTTTTTTTGTATTCAATCCATGCCATATTTACATTCTTCCCATTTTTAAAGTTCTCCACTATGACTTTATTTAACAACAAATTATCCTTTTTTTCCATATGACTTTCTTTTATTGCCCTTTTGTTCTATTGCCATAATTTAATTTTCTGATAAATGACTATAAACTCTGTAGGCATCAGTTCCAGTGTATAGTTTATACATTGTCTGAAGGCTAGTTATTGGCCTATAATTTTTAGGGTAACTTGCAGGTTCACTCTTAAAAGAAAACTCCACCCTCTCATATAGTTTAACTCAATCGTTGAGGTTCTTTTCTCCCTACAATATGGTCCCAGTATTGTGTAGGTACCGGAAACCTACTTGTAGTTTTTAAAACTTTTATTTCCTTGCATTGGAGTCAAAGGAAGGGAAAGGCCACCTACTTTTTTAACTCAACTTCTCACATACTCTGCAAAGAAATTAATCTCCACCTGCATGACATATCATAGACACAGTTAAATCTGTAGTTTACCCTGTCAGGTTCTGCTGTCAATCTTAGATGGGCAATTAATCCTGCTAATGTCAGGAACACATCAGCTGATACAAAAAAAGACAGAAAGCTGTGGAACTGTTTTCCACTGTTTTATTGCAGAGAGGAAGAGAACTTAACACTTTCCTTTCATAGCAAAACAAGGCACTTAGATCAGTCAGGGGTTTAAAGGCAATTGTCAACTCTTCTGACAAATTTACATAAGTAGCAACACAGTATTGAAATGCTAAGCTTTAAATGTTATTTGTAATAGTTTATATTCTAAGATAAATTCAATGTAGTATCAAAGATTTCTGTGACATTTAGAGAAAAGTCAGAAAATATTTTCTTCTTGTAAAACATCGATGCATTTACCATTTCAAGCCCCCCCACCCCCACCCCACCCCACACACGCATACACACACACACACACACACACACACACACACACACACACACACACACACACACACAGGGCAGAACTGCAGAAAGAGAGTGAGGTGGCAACCCTATCAGCTATGTGCACTGATAACTGTTCATAAAAAGGCCTTTTATATTTTTTTCTGACATCATTCCAGAAGTGGGTGCATATCTGGTACATGCAGATCCATTGTTAGAGAGTCCCACTGACTCTGAGTCAGTGCCTTACATTGTTAGAGTGCAACCATAATATGCTGCTAAATTTGCTTTAACATACATTTAGTATGTGCCCTTGTATTAAAACACTTTTTGTTGTGTCTTTCGGCTTTTTTAGGGGTCGCCACAGTGGAATTCTGGTCTGCTAATGATTGGTAGTTGATTTTTACGTGCCGAGTTACCAGCTCTGATGCACAACCTTCAACGAAGGTATGCCCATTCACGCATGTCTCCATGGAGAAGATGCTCTAGCTGAGAATCGAACCGGACAGCGTCTTCTAAGAAAAGGAAATCAGAAGTACTTAACTGTGTTTAAATGCATACACACACAGATACACACATACACATGCACAGACACACACACACACACACACACAATCATATACTTTTGTACATATGTATTATACACATACACATATACAGAAACACACATACACACACTTTATATATGTGTGTGTGTGTCTGTCTGTCTGTGTGTGTGCATGCGTGCATGTGTGTGTGTGTGTGTGTGTGTGTGTGTGTGTGTGTGTGTGTGTGTGTGTGTGTGTACAACATGTGTGCATACAATGAATTATTTATAATAAATGACATAGTCTAGTTAAGCATTATTAATGTATACATTCTAGTAAATGTTGCTCAATGATTTACTTGGTCACTGTCACACATTGGCTATGTGTTCCACATGCAATCTTGTTCAGTGTTTTTATACCAGTATTTTTTTCTTTGTATTGCTAAGTGCATTTAATAATTGCTATTATCTTTGCCAATGTAGCCTAACTTGTGGCTGAAAAGGGTCCTGGGACCAGTTTACTTTCCTGGTTACCAAAGTATGAATAAATATGAAATAGAAAAAAAAAGGAGGGTGAACATTACAGAAATAATTGAGGAACTAGTAAAACACATTTTAAATCTGCATCATTCATGAGAGAGAAAATTCTCCCACTGAAGGCATTGGGAAGTAGCAGACAGACTTAGTTTGGAGTTCTACTACCTGTCATTTGTAAACATATAACAAGGATCATTTACTGAAGTGAGAATTGTCACACCTCGGCATGAGAGTGTGTGAGGGGGGGGGTCATCAAATCTATTAGGAATACAAAAGACTCCTCTTACAAAAACCTATTTTTATCTACTTTCTTTTGCTGCAAGTAGCTAACAGCTATTTATGGCATAGAACAGCGGTTCCCAACCTTTTTTGACTTGCGTACCCCTTAGCAGTCCATTTCTCTGAAACTGTACCCCTCATATTGCTGTCATTTGTAATAGTTGCTTTTATGTCCAATGTATGTGTTGTAACTAATAAAATGTAATAATAAAAAAAATTCTATAATAAAGTGAACAAAGAGTGCATACACACACACACACACACACACACACACACACACACACACACACACACACACACACACACACACATATATAAAAGTTATCATACAATTAGACATTTCAAACTTAATAAACATTTTTACACAAATAGTTATTAAACAACTTTATCTTACACATATTTAGTGAGAGCCTTGTGCTTGTTTTGAGGCACATAGTTTTTTGAAATTGGGTTCAACTCATGAAAGGTGTAATCATAAATCTGGAAGTGCATTCAGCTTATTACAATATTTGTTTTTAATAAAGACATAAGAAGAGAAAGCTCTATCTGCCAGTTCAGTACTTGTAAATGGCAAAAGAAACTTAAGGGCCTTGTCAGAAAGCTGTTCATATTCTCCGCTGATGTTTCCCCAAAAGTTAATAAGAAAGTGTCCTTTGAATTCGGCTTTTAAAGTACTGTCAGTTGAAAGTTCAATCAACTTCTCTTTCTCCTTAACTGATAATTTAGCTGCCTGGGCATATTGTTCTTCAAAAGGATTTGAAATCCAATAGTTTTCTTCTTCAGGTTTGGGGAAGTACTTCTGGAAGTCCGATTTTAGTGCAGTCAAGTGTTCAATTATTTTCTTCCTTATTTCCCAGGATAGATGAAGCTTGTTTTCAGATAAGAAATTATGCAGAGTTTCAAATACCTCAGGTTGGCCATTTTCAAGACATGACCTCCAAAAATCTATTTTTTTAATCATAGATTCACTTTTGTCTGAGACACTGAAGACTGTTATTGAGCTATTCTGAAGTGTCAGATTTAATTTGTTTATATTCTGGAACATATCCGACAAATATGCAAGCACCTGAAGCCAATTACAGATGTGTAACTTGGAAGCAAGGAAGAAAGGATGGTCTTCAAAAAACACATGGACTACATATCTAAGTTCAAACAGCCAGGTAAGTACTTTACCATGAGAAAAACACCTTACGTCTGTATGAAGGAGCAGAGTAGAATGAGGACTCATCATCTCTTCATGCAGAGCTTTGAAAATTCTTGAGTTTGTGGACTTCGACTTTATAAAATTCACCACTTTTACAGCTTCATCCAAAACATGTTTTAATTCACCAGAGAGGTTCTTGCATGCTAAACTTTGTCTGTGGATGCAACAGTGGCTCCAACTTATATTGGGAGCTACCTTCATGACAAGACCACAAAGACCAGAGTAAATCCTTGACATAGACTTGGCACAATCGGTACATAATCCACAACAATTAGACCAATTAATCTCTTTTTCTTTGAAATAATCAATAACATTAAATATATCCTCACCCCTTGTGTGTTGTGACAGAGGATGATAAAGCAAAAAGTTTTCTTCAGCTTCATTATTTTTCAAATACCTTGCAATAATAAGCAAAATAGCACAATTGGCAACATCTGTGCTTTCATCAACTTGAATAGCGAAAATTTTACTGCTTTTAATTTTAGCTGTTACTGTCATCTCAATATCATCAGACATTTCTTCAATTCTTCGAGATATTGTATTGTTTGAAAGAGGGATGGTGTTCATTTTCCACACATGTTCTTCTCCAAGCATACATCAAACGGCATCTGCTATACAGGGAGATATTAGATTATCAGCTATAGTATGACTTTTACCACATTTTGCAATACGGTAACTAATACGGTAACTAGCTTCAACTGCATTTTCATAATCTTCGTTACCTGACAGGATGTATGATGTCAAATTCGATCTTTTGTTATTTTCCACAAACCATTTGAAAACACTATATTCCTTGTTTTTATAGTTAGCATGTTTCATTTCTAAATGTCATTAAAGTGGGGAAGGTTTCATGCTAACATTTGACAGCACTTCCCCACACACCATATATTGGGGCTTAGGACAGTCTTCATTTCCCACATACAAAAATCCATATTTCATGTACTCATCACAGTACTTTCTCTTTTTCCCTCTTTGAGAAACTAAGGAATGTGCCTGGTTAGTATTTTGCACCAAAATGTTGGACATGTCTTGAGAAGTACTCTGATCACTTCCCATATCATGCTTCAGCTCTTTTGTCGTGCCAGGTTTCAGCCACTTATCCATCTAGTAAGTAATAAGACAATTACTGAATTACTACATGAAAGTAAAATGCGTATAATTTTGCCCCCCCCCACACACACACACAGCCATTCCAGCCTCACATTACTTTGATATTTCCTCACTTCTCCCCATTTGCCATAAACACCGTTCAAAACTGTCAGTGTGCCAACTTTTTTCTTCTCAATGATTACAGATATTTGGATTTAATTTAAAACTTTTATTTAAAATTTTATAGCACAAATACTGATAGACATTTGCTAAACAAAGCAATACAGTCTCTCAATGAAAACAGATTTAGCATTAAAACTTCTCTGCCTTTGAAACTCAAATTCACTGAATCAGCATTAAAACCCACATTCAAATAAAATGCATGTGGCTAGTGGCGGATTACGATTAACTTTGGGCAGTTTCCAAATCAGTCAATATGACCATCTTAGAGGCTGCTGCTAACAAACAACTTTATATTTCAGAGTGCATGTTCACTCAAAAGTCATACAACATTCCACTATTATTAAAATAAATTAAATATGTCTCTTGCCAAACAAAAGTAATTAAAATAATGTAATTATTAACATATATCTCTCTAATTTCTAACTTAAGCATCAAGTGTATCTCCGCAAGTACTACAAATCTAGTCTGGAATGGACCAATTGATCTCCACACACCAAGTGCAAAGCAGAATGTAACAGATCTACAATAATAATAAAAAGGAGGCTAGCTAGAGAGCATTACTTAGTACCTATCAACTCTTCCCTAGCCCTCTTATCACTTGCAAGGGGAAGACCACACATCAAACAGAAATTAAAGGGTAATTCCCAACAAATTATTAGGTCATATGCTTTTTTTCACCTGCTATCACAAAAAAAGCAAAAGAACTGTCTCACAATAAATACTAACCACATCCAGGCTCATACACATGTTATAAACTAGTTGCTTTCCAAGAAGTTAATTCACTTGGTCTACAAATATGTATCAGCAAGAGTTAGTTTTCTTTCCTGCAACATCACTCACATAATCTTCAAGTACTACTACCAGTGTTTCTGCTAAGTTCTTACTTTTTTCAGGCATTGCTCTCAACTTTCCATCTCCAAAATGAACATCAGTTCTCATAATGTGGAACAAATGGGCATAATGTGGAGCATGTAATAATGACTTACTAACAACCTCAACTAGGACGCTTACAGTTAAATGTGCTATTGTACTTATAAAAAGTTTTAAGGCTGTAGATATACAAAAAAGATGAGTAGCAAAGGCCATAAGACAAAGGACTGCAGTAAGCAAACAGATCTTGACATTCTACACGATATATAAGGTGATTTTGAGCATTTATGTTTGGGCTGCTGCAATCAGAGAAATCATGAACTTTGACATTTTTTTTATTTCAGACTGTCACGGTTTTTCTTTTTTGGGGTGGCACAGTGGCACAGTAGACAACATTTTTCACTTCACAGCAAGAGGTTCTCTGGTTTGATTCTCACTAGGTTGCCTTCTCTGAAGAGTCTGCAATTCCTCCCTGTGTTCATATGGTTTCTCCTGGGTGCCCCAGTTTCCTTCCACATTCCAAAGACATACAATAGTATTGAATAGTACTCTAAACTGGCCATTGCTACTGCAACTACAACTGCATCTTCTGATCTTCTTCGCCCCAACAACTGCAGCATCGAATCAGCTTCAAAAGCCCCTTCAGTTAACAGGACATACACCACTCAGTGAAGGCTCTAACTTTCTAAACTCAGAATCCGGGACAAATCCGGAAAGAATCAGGGACAATCATTCCTCTCACCTGTCCAGATTTGCTCAGAATGTACAGATTTTTGCCTCATATTTTTGGTCTATTCCTCATAAAATTTGTAGTTTTCTGAGAGGTCACTGAGGATTGAAGTCACTAAGACTAAGTAATGACATACATTTGATTTTCCATCAGAAAAATGCATGTAAACATAAACCCTGTTGTTATTCTGACTTTCTAAGTTTATAAGAGCAATATTTTAATTACGCCCCATATATTTGGGCCATTGCCCCTTAGGCTTTGAGAGGTATGGGGAAAATATTAATATCAAGTTGAGACATTGACAGAATAGCAGAAATTAATTAATATTCATTTTCTGAAATAAAAGATACATATAACTATTGTCATAATTTACTAAGTGTAATTCACCTAATTTCTCCAAATGCCATCAGTTTTAAGAGAGATTAATAGGGATCAAGTTAAAATTTGAGTCAAAATCATGGGTAGTTGAGAGGTGTGGTCTGGATGTCACACTAGCAACTAGGGATCACAGCAGAAAAAACAAGGAAATCATTTGTGATTTTCACATGTTAATTTGAATGACTTTGCATTATTCTAGCTATTATGCAGCTTAGTTACATTTCCGGGTTTTAAAACCTCTTTTTGAGTACTGGGAGGTTAGAGAAGATCACATTAAATATTTGCACATATAATGTCAAACAAAAACTTAGGAGAGACAGTTGTGCAATTCTTCCCAACAGTTAATATTACATATTCTGCATTCAGCACACCCAGGCTAACATTCGTGCCTCTTTGGAGATCTTCTATATGTGATCTACAGGCTAACATTCACATAAGTCCTGTCATTTTATGAATATTCAGTTATTAACAATATTGTATTGGCAACCCGAGAACAGTCCTAACAGGAAGCAGTTGTAAGTAGAACAAAAACTGAACATCAGAACCAGACAGCCCACAAAACACAAACAATTCTAATGACAGAATGAAGATGGTTTGTTCTGCTGGAGATAATAGGACACATCTCTGTAATAAAGTGAGAACGACTGGCTGCCTATATTTAAAAGATGCTTTGCTGTTATGCATACCAATTTCCAAATTCTTACTTATGGTAGGTTAATGCCCCTTCTTAAATTTAAATTACCACTTCGAGAACAAAGTACATGTTTATTTTAGCCAGAGCAAGATTTAAACAGGCTATAGATGAGAAAACATGTACAGGACTTGCTCTTTGGAACCGTCTGTCCTCAGATGTGAAAAACAACATCTCAACCTTTTTTGACAAAAGTTTCAAAGACTTCCTACCTCCTTCAAGAATCTAAGCACATGTGCTTCCAGGATACTAGCTAAATAAATGCATAAAATAAAGCAACTCTAACTGAGACACTATCATTGAAATTTTTATCTTAGTTTATGCTGACTGTTATGCCATTTAAGGTGGGAACACCATTACTGTACTCTTATTTGGCTGTTAGCAATCTAATTTCAATCAAGTTCATCCTTCCCAGTGCCGACACTACAATCTTGGGCTTTGAACACTAGTCAAGCTAAGGCTTCTAAGTTAAGAAATAAAAAAAAAAAAAAACAGACTACCATTCAAAAAAACGCTCTAGTTGTCAAAAATAAATTAAATTAAACATAACACTCCAAGCGGACAGCTAGAAGCAAAGGCACTAAGGCATTGTTCTTACAATTCCTTTGCTGTTTTCATGACCCACAGTTCCCATGTACACTAGAGAACCATAGCATAGACACACAACCTTCTTCCCTATCTAACAGTAGATAGAATATAGATAACTTGAATACGCTGGCACTTTCACATATATAGGACAGACTTCCCATGCACAGGAAGTAAGTCCTATGATGGTGAAAATGCCTAAGGCGGGATTTTTTTTTATATTAACGAGCTTTCCACCATTGCTAATTTTTTTCCCGCATACCCCTAACTGACCAAGCACGTACTTCTGGGGGTACGCGTACCCCGGGTTGGGAATAGCTGGCATAGAACAAGCTCTAACAGACACATAAATGAGGCTCAGTCAGGTAAACATAGAAACAGCTCTGTTATAGAAGGTGTGTTTAGATGACAGTGCTTCACAGTTCTGACAGTCTATCTTAATGGCATGATAAAACAGCACCACTTCCTTATGTCTAGCATGAGTCATATAAACAGGACTTGAAATGTATTCTGGGAAGAAGGAATGAAAGCAAGAAAACAAGATCACATTACCAAGGCAGGTCCCCATCATCCGTTATTTTGAGACAAACACATTCAAATCATAAAATAAGCACTTGGAGTGATTTTGAAGCATTGAAATAGCTCAAAAACAAAGATACAATGAAAAAAATATGTTTTTGAGTTCTAAGGTGGAGTTTTCCTTTAAGTAGGAGCATTGTTTTTCTTGTTGTTAGCCAGATTGGTGTCTTTGCACGAAGATTTAGCCATGAGTAAGAACTATTTATATGTGCACCATGAACATCCTTCTGTAGTATGGATAACCTCATGCTGTTTGAACTCCTTCACCTACAAAGGACCAGTAGTAATGCAAACTCGCATTCTAGCAGACCTATATTTCTACATGAACCATGCCAGCTGATAAGATAGAGATCAACCCCAAACTCTGGAATAGCTTCTACTTGAATATAAAACACAGAACTTCCCTGGCAACCTTTAAAATGAAGCTGAATGACTGGCTGGTCAGTCACCATTTCATACCTGGGTTGTGCTGGTATAGTATACTTAATTAGGGCACTATTAATCTCTTCCCAAAATTTGGTGATATAGACATGTTTTCAATAGTCTTCTTGGCTGTTAGTTTAGTAATAAATAAGTCTATAACATTTCTTTATAAATCTGAAGTTTTATGGTGTTCTGAACATATATCACTGTGGCTCCAAAATGTTGACATTTTTGTAAGAAACTAGAATGCACAGCTAATAAAAATGCCACATTTTCTTAATGGCCGTCACACAGAATTAATGGCAGATTATGGTTTACTCCCTCATTACATTACTATAGACTGTACAATACATTATATTTAACTCAGGTTTATTTATTGTTATATTATAAACCAGAAATGTCTGTATTCCTGTATTTTGAATGTGATGATAGCTACTGCATTGTTTTTTTCCTATATATTTACATTTTGGCATCTATATTTCTCACAGTTTCATATGTTGCTAACAGAACTACCAAACAATATAAACATTGAGAAAATGTTTATTTGGCAAATGTTTCCCTGCTATAATTTGTACTACTTTCAACATGAGACCACAAAATATTTGTTTTATTATAGCTTTATTTCATGTCTCACTATGTGCAACCATGCAAAGCAAACTTGGAAACATGCAAAAGAAACAAAATAAAACATGACAATGAAAAAGGTAAGAAGACATAGCCTTCTGCCAGTTTTCTTTATGCAAGCTGCTTTGATGGGATTATTTTACAGTTTCCTGCAAGTAATTGATATTAAGAAATTGTACATTTTGTAGAGGATGTCAGAAATAATATATTCCACAAATGAGTTAAACTTAAAGAACAGCAATGAGGCAAGTTTTCTGTTTTCATTTATTTAAAAAAATCGCACTTTACAGATGTGAAGCAGGACATTTTATCAATGTGAGAACAACTTAATTGTGATAACAGATGGGAATTATTTGACTTTTCTAATAAATTTAACTATGCAGTCATAACTATATTCTTTCAGTCTACACAATTGTCAAAAGCAAAGGAACAGTCATCCTTTTCATATTACCAACTCTACATTCTTGTGATGCATTATTTAAAACAGAAGGAGATGAGCTAGGTTTATAGTATTAGAGTTTACTGATTTATTCATGTATTTAGCATTAGTTATCTTGATTTTATAGTGTTTCCCAGGGAGATATTTATGAATATAATGGATAATACAGTGATGTGACTACTTGTAACGTGAATGCTGTACACTTGTTAAATATGGCCTCCAAAAAAAGCATATAAAAATAAATCACGGCATATAAATTTAACATATTTAACAACTGTCATATTTAATATTGCACAACAACACATAATCTAGCTTTGTGTTGCATTAGGAGTGACAGCTAGAATAACATATAATTTAAAATGTTTTACAACAGCATAGGCATACAGATCATAACAGCACAGCAAATTGCAATATCCAAATCAGTGTGAAAAGCTTGTTCCCAGTGGCCCTGTATTGCCTGTCCTTATTTTTATTTATCCTCTTTTCTCCAGGCCTTGAATCACCTTGGAGGCCAACAGTAGTGCCACTGGATTTAATTCAGCAATAATAATACATTTTTACTACATTTGTGTTAGTCAGATGCTTAATGCAAGTGACGTTTGTAAAGTACAACTTTGTTTTTCCTGTGTGGGGGATGTTAAAACATATGTGTGCTTGTGTTTCATGTTTCATAGGTAGTTGTTTGAAATGAATAGGGCACTGTATTAAGAAAAATAAAATTTTCCAAGTCTTTTGGGTTTCTTATACCATGAGGGACTGCACCTCATTCCTAAGCCAAAGTATGATTAAAGTTCATGAAATTAGTATTATTTCAGTCTTTGATGTTAGCCAAAAGTGTTTTTTGCAGCATCTGCAATGTGCCCAGTAATGACTTCTTCTTCAATTCATATGGAGTTACATGTATCGGTAACATTTAAATTTACGATTGTAAATTATTTTTTATAAAACCTGTTTCTCCTACTTCTGTTGGAACTGTCTGGGTAGCCTTATTGCACATTGCCCTTGTTTCTGCCAGCAAATCCTGGAATTTTATGACTTTGTATCTCTCTTTACATAAGACATTGTAGTCACTGGGTGTAGTAATTTCAATGATCAGTGCTACTTTTGTCTTCTTTTCATGGACTACTATATCTGGTTTTCTCGCATTTAATTTTTTAACAGTTGGTAATGGGTGATGCCATGTGAAATAAACTTCATCATTTTCTATAATACTTTGTGGCTAATGTCTCCATTGTTAAAATGCTGAAATCAAACATGGTGAGACAATTCAGAAATAACAGGATAAATGGTAGTATGTACGGAAAAGGGGCGATTCAGAGACACATGTAACATAACTACACAAGTGGGAACTATTTCTGTATGCACTGCATAAAAGCATGAATTGCATAAGAGCCATGCAAATGAATGTTAATATGGTAATGAAAACCATCACACATGTAAATTATGAACATGAAATTTATTTATTTAACATTTGTTAACCAGGAAAGTCCAACTTAGAACGAAGCCAATTTTCAGTGGAGACCGAGGAAGAAATACTCCAGATGCATATCTTTGTAATGTGGGAGGAAACTGGAGTACCTGGAGAAAGCCCACATGGATGCAGGGAAGACATCCAAAAAAGGAAGCCAATCTGGTGGTCCCCTGCCATAAATAAACTGTACAACAGAAGGAAGAAACTGTCGCAAAAGAGAGTAAAATCCCATGAGTGGAGGAGCTCCCTGTTCAGCCTCAGTAAGAAGCTGAGATCCCTTATAAGATCCTCCAAAGCTAGCTATGAAAACAAAATCACCACTGATTCTAAGGACAACCACAAAGCATTCTATAACTATGGCAAGAATCTCGATGGCAACACCCAGATCTGCTCTGAGTTACAGTACAGTGACACAAAAATTACAGAACCAACTGATATTGCCAACATCCTGGCAGATAGGTTCAGTGCTGACTTTACCCCCCACCCCCTAAAAGGCCCATATCTATACAGGAAGAATGCAAAGTCCCTGTAATCACAACTATGCAGGTAAAAGCTGCACTCTTTAAAGCCAAAAACACAGCATCCATGGGACCGGATAACATCCCAGGCTGTGTTTTACATGAACTTCAAAACGAACTGGCTCCCCACTTAAGCACCATGTTCAATAATAGCCTCACATCAGGCTTTGTGCCCACTGAATGGCGCACAGCAACAGTTATCCCACTCCACAAAGGGGGAGCCACCACTGATCACAGGAACTATCGACCTATTAGCCTGACGAGCCTGGTCTGCAAGGCCATGGAACATATCATCATGGAACTCATAAACAAAGAAATTGGTAACCTCCAAACTCTGGATCCCACCCAGTTCAGGTTTGTGAAAGACAGATCATGCCTCCTGAACCTGGTCAACTTCTTTGAGGCAGTCACCAAAGCCGTAGATACAGGTAAGGTGGTTCACACAACCTATCTTGACCTCGCCAAGGCTTTTGACACCATACCTCCCCCATTCTGGAATTATAGCTAAACTCACTAAACTAGGTATAAATCCCTACATCATAAGATGGGTTGCCAACTGGCTCACTGACAGAACTCACACTGTAAAAGTTGCACACTCCAAATCTGACCTCAAAGCAGTGACAAGTGGAGTACCACAGGGTTCCGTCCTGGGGCCTCTCCTGTTTGGTATCTACTTCTCTGAAGTACAGGCTAACACAGAAGGCCTCTGGCAAATGAAGTTCGCAGATGACTGCAAACTGGGAGCCATAGTCAAGTACCCAAATGGTGAGGACATCCTACAGAAGGGCCTTGCGGAGACAGATGCCTGGTGTCAGAGCCATGGCCTCAAGCTCAATGCCAAAAAGTGCAGTGTCATCCCCTTTGGTAAAAACTCTGTACCCATGAACTACCACATAGGCAGCAATCTACTTAACACTGAATGTGTGATAAGAGACCTTGGGACCCAGGTGGACAGTAGTCTCTCCTTTGATAGTCACATCGCCACAGTAGTCAGGAAGTCCTTCAACGTGGTACACCTCATCATAAAAGTGTTCTCATCCAGGAAAAAAGAGGTCATTGTTCCTCTCTACTTGACACTCATTAGACCCATTATAGAGTACAATGCCCCTTTTGGAATGTACCTCACAAGACATCTGCAGCAGCTGGAGAGGCCACAGAAGTACCTCACAAAGAGGATTACTGGCCTCAAACAAATGCCCTACACTGACCAGCACAAAAAACTCCAGCTTTACTCCGTAGCATATTGCCTACTCCGAGGTGATCTCTGCCTAACATATAAAGCTATGTCAAACTCAGAGCTGTTGGACATGCTACACCTAAAGAAATCCTAATCCCTCCAAGCTACACGCTCTAGGGACTTAAACCTTGTCACCACAATAAACAGGACATGCTGGAGGGATAGATTTCTGTCCCAGAGACTTCCCATACTCTGGAACAGGCTACCGATCTATGTCAAGCAAAGTTCTTCATTAGCACTCTTCAAGAAAATCTTGATGAGTGGATTGGAAATAGGAAATACACTGTGGGGATCACTTCGGTGTCTCTACTCAACAGTGGCACAGGAAAATAACTTTCTTGGGTGGCATAAGCCAGGGAACCTTGTTGGCTAGGCTTATGTAGGCCCTTGGGCCGATAGCCTAGTACCTACCTGTGAACCTATGAACATGCAGACTCTGCACAGTAAGCACTCTAGATGAGAATAGATCCAGAGAACCTGTTGCTGCAAGGTGACAATGCTACCTCTGAGCCACTGCACCAGACATGCAGTGGTGCAGCATGGTCATTAGGAAGCCCAATGATAAGAAGCTGAGCATCTTTGCTTCCCTTTCCTGGCAGATCTTTCTGGGGTTGTGCAGTGAGCATTTGTGTGCCAAGTGCTGGCAAATGACTTAACATCTTTAAACTACTTGATGTATTTGCTCTGTACTGCTCTGATTTGCTGGAGTTTTCATTTGACTGTTATCTCAGGCTACTATTGGTACTGCCCAACCATGCATGTCCTCTAAGTTATAAATACTCCCACTGTGTTCTGGCACCATTTTTAAACTCAGCATGCACAACACTGAATAAGATTGCCTCCCAGTAGTCTACTTGACATGTAGGTAAGTTTACACATTGTAAATACCACCTTTTTAATGTATTCTTTTGTCCTGCATTGTGTGTTGGCTCTGAAGCTTATCATTATGTGTTTAGGCACAATGAATTAGTCCATGCAGTGATCAACTCATATTGTGGACTAATGGCACCATGTTTTGCTTGATTTTACCTACATTTGTTTGAATATCATTAATGGTCACTGTGCACCAGTAACAGCTGTGTGTAACATGTGATATTATGAATTAGTCTAAGAGCGTCCTACCTGTGACCTATTTATTTTCTGTTCATTAATCCATATATGCTTATATTTTGTATATCAAGACTTGCCTCTCTAATGAAGGTTCTCTAAACTGATATAGAAGTGTGTGTTTTATCCTTTGACTAGCTACTATTATTAGTCACTGTTAAATGCTGGTAACAAAGAGGCAAATGTGAACATAGTACCTAGGAGGATGTAATTTAAGGTAGCAAGAAATGCTCTAGCTGCACTGTTTACATCAAAATGCAACGTACCATATTTCCTTTACTTGTATTGCTAGACCGTGCTCTACCAACCTACTTTTATTTATAATAGCAAATGACTGTAATCTGTTAACACTGCTCCTATTTTCTAACACCTATTTTACTGTATTTGTCTCTATTTTTGGCTGTTGCCTACAAAGTGTTCTTCCCTCTTTTACTTACCCCATTGCTAACCTAGCCTTAACCTATTCTATTTGCCCTTTGCTTTCAGTACCATACTAGTGTCTTAGAAAACCTTCCACCCTCTAAGAAGTGCTGCCACGAACATGCCCCATCTGAGAATGTTTTCCACAGCTGGAAAGCCATAATTAAAACAAAAAAAACTAAGTGTAGGTTTTTGACCAGTATGCTATTTGTACTAAAGCTAAACTTACCCCCCAGGCATTGCACACTACTGGGCCCTTCTCCCCTCCACCTATGTCTTGCTTATAGCCCAGTTATTTTTTTTTCACCTGAATCTATGCCACATATTTTCTCTATAACCCCATACCTCCTTCTTATGCTTTGCCTCCCACTTGGAGAGTACCAGTGTTAGCGGCCCATTAGTTAACATCTCCCTTTACAGTGCCTCCTTGTTTTGCCTATAATACTGTTCTACTTATGCCATACTGTAAGCAAATTAAATAAGGTAAACTATAGCACTGGCCTTCTCTCACAGATTATAACTGATTGACTCTGTTACGCTCCAATAGACCACGTTGTGGTCCAACCCGCTCCATTCACCCTCACTACGCTCGGGCTCACTCTGCTCTTCTATCTTACACCCATTCCCACTGAACCCCTCGTTCATTGCATTTATACTTCCTGTAACCACTGCCATTAATTATCCCACACCAAAAAAATTGCTGGATACAATTAACTGTCCACAGACCCCCCCCCCTTCCATCTACTCCTACCTACCTAACCTTACTCTCTGTTCAATATGACTTCCTCTACCAATACTCAGCATAACCTAACACTCATACTTTTCCTAATTATCCACTCTGCTTTCCTAATCCTGCTAATTCAATTTACCTCCACACATACCACCTTATATATATCAACACCAACTTCCTCTACCCAAACCTTGCCATCATATCTCAGTACAGTTAGTTACTCTAATATCTCACCCTCTTTATTTGTAAGCTGCACCCTAAATACAACCAAATTAAAAGAATCCCCCACCAGCATCAAGCTCAAATTATTCCTTTTACATCTCATTAAACTCCTTTCAAAAAGCAATCAACCATATCTTATTATTCACCTTCTACTTACCTTAACACAATGCAGAGATATTCATCCCAATCCTGGTCCAAATAATGCTCTAAAACCCACCTTAGCACCTACACATCAACATCTTCATCTTATAACAATAAACACACACAGTATTTGTAATACAAATACTGAATTTCAGGCCTGGCTGACTACTCACACCCAAAACATCATAGTAGTAACTGAGACATAGATAAAACCATAGATTGCTGACACTGAAATTCTTCCACCAGGGTATAACATCATTCACTCTGGCAGACTTAACAAAAAGGGCAGGGGAGCAGCATTAATCTATCAAAACTCCCTAACAATTCCATCCTACTGCAAATCAGTCGCTTCTTTTGGTAACCTTGACTTTTTACTTACATCCCTTCATATGAACAACAATAAACATCTATATATTGCAGTACTTTACATCCACCCAGGCTACAACATTCCTGTTCTGGAAGATTTCTTATCCTGGATAAGCCACAATACCTTACATTATACAATGTCCCCCCATTAATATTCCAAAATGTGCACACTGATTGGTCAGCATGCATGTTGTAAATTAGAGTTATAGTAATGGAAAGAGGTCAGGTCGCCCGGACTTTTTCCATTAGTATAACTCTTTTTTTACAGCAATGGAGAACACAAGATTTCCATTGTTTTTTACACACTGTCTCGCTATGTTAAACAAGTTTAACATAGCGAGACAGCTTTAAAAAAAGTAACGGAGATCTTCCTATTTCCGTTGCTTTTTTTAAAGGTGTCTCGCTATGTTAAATGGGTTTAACATAGCGAGACAGCTTTAAAAAAAGCAACGGAGATTCTCTGTTGCTTTTTTTTAAAGCTGTCTCGCTATGTTAAACTCCTTTAACATACCGAGGCAACGGAGATCTTGCTTTCTCCGTTGTTTTTTTTCAAAACTGTCTCACTATGTTAAATGGGTTTAACATAGCGAGACAGCTTTAAAAAAAGCAACGGAGATTCTCTGTTGCTCTTTTAAAGCTGTCTCACTATGTTAAACTCCTTTAACATGGTGAGACAGTTTGTAAAAAGCAACGGAGATCTTGCTTTCTCCATTGATTTTGCCCACAGCTCTGATGTACTGCATAAGCATGTGCATGGGCAGTACATCAGAACTGCCGCAGAATACCAGACAGCTGCAGAAGGGCAGCAAGGAGGCATTATACAATGCCATCATTTAAGAAAAGTAATTATTTTTTTTTCTTAAATGATGTCATTGCATAATATCAATAACCCATGCCTGGGTGTGGGTAATGCTGGGTTAACCCACGGTTGTCTTTGTTTGGCCCCTCGGGCTTCACCCTCGTGACCAAACCACACCAACCATGGGTAAATCCAGCATTACCCAAACCCAGGCGTGGGTTATTCCTATAAGAAATCATTATCCTGGGAGGCACCAACATTAATTGGCAAAACCTAACTTCCAACTGTCCAATCAACAGTATAAATCTGCATAGTTTCACACAGCTTATTGTAGCTCCTACCCATTGTCTATCCACACCTTCAGAATCTACCTTAGATTTTATACTACTGTCCCACTCTCACAATTACTCAAACTCAGGCACCCTACCTAACATACTAAGTGGCCATCTACCAGCATATATCCATAACCTGCACCCAAGTAACCAAAACACACTCCTACAAAACATCTAGGAATCTCACCCACTTTGACCAGACCACTTTCATAAACATATTGAATGCACAAAACTGGGTCCCACTAACAACTCTTCCCCTAGATGATGCCATAAATGACTTTAACAAACTCTTTCTGAAAACCCTTAATAGCCTAGCCCCTATTCCAACCAAACAAACTAAACTTAACCACACCCTTTGGTTAACAAAGCAAACCAAACAACATCTCCTTCATAGAGACCAAGCATGCAAACAATGGCTAAAAAATAAATCACAACAAAATGAGATTAACTACAAGCAACTTAGGAATAAAGCAAACAAGCTAGTCATACAAGACAAAAAATACTTTTCCTCTAAGCTAACTACCTCAAATAACCCAGAAATGTTCTAGAAATCTGTCTCTTCTCTACTTAATCCTGGCACCTTACAAAACCCATCTCCCTCACCTGATATGAACCCACAACAAATTTCCCATAATGTAAACGCTCATTTTACACTACCATTCAAAAAATAATCAAAGATTTGCCAAATAACATAAACTTAAACTCCCAGGACACAAATAGTTCTATACATGACAACACTACTTTCCCTTCCTTAAACACTTCTAGCAATACTCATACAACCCCTTCCTTTACAATTCAACCAGTAGCCATCTCTCTTAAACTCCTAACGAAACTAAAACCCTGCTTTCTTTCCTCTGATAATCTACCTCCCAAATATTTACAACTTGCAGCAAAAGCAGTCGCATACCAGTTAGCATTCTTATAAATCACTCCATTTCAGAATGTTATGTCCTCCAATTGTGGAAAAAATCTATTATAACAGCATTACATAAATGTGGAAATTCCCATGATCTCACTATCAGCCTATCTCTATACTCTCTCCATTATCAAAAAATCTTAGAAAAATGTGTACACATTCAACTACTTAAATACGCTTTGAAAATTACCTTCTTGCCCCCACCCAACATGGTTTCCGCTCTGCTCACAGCACTATCACAGCTCTTCTCTCTTTCACTGATACTGTAAATAATAATAAATATCCCATGCTGTTAAAAAGCTGGCAGGAATCAAATTTAAAATTGAGCTTTGACTATATGAAGCTCATGATTGATTTTTTAGGTCTATTGATACAGAACCATTGGCCAAGTTAGAGACATATCCATGAAGTGAGTATGTACCAAGTGAAAGCAGGCAACCACGTCTTTTTAAAATCATTGGAAGACCAGTTTGTTAATTCCTCTGACTTTAACCTTGTACTCTTTGAATATAACCATATATTCAAGAAACTTAGAGCATTTGAAACAAGTTTAATTTCTACTAAGAAGAAAAGCGTTTACGAGATTTAAATTACTTTAACTTTGGCAATGTTTTTCATTGGCCAAAAGTCTCAACAGCATCATATAGTTGGGTGGGTA
The DNA here is from genome assembly GCF_019279795.1 of Protopterus annectens. NCBI lineage: Eukaryota > Metazoa > Chordata > Ceratodontiformes > Protopteridae > Protopterus > Protopterus annectens. The sequence continues at coordinate 964,534,893 of NC_056735.1, forward strand.
CCAGCCGGCAGTGGAACTGCACTGTTGCTAGAATATATCTCCTCTGAGCTGTCCCTTGTTCTAGTTCCTGTTTCCATTTCTGTTGAACATTCCATCAGTGCTTTGAATGTGGCAATTAACTAAAATGTATCATCAATGGGAATAGGAGAAAGTGCTAATGATTTAGATTGTTTTACTGACTCCGGCCGAGATACAGATTTGGCATCTTCAGCTCAGAATAAAGAGAATTGACATCATGAAGGAAGTGTTTTTTTGGAGAAGAAATTTCCCCTGCAGTGCCCATTACAGGTACCACACAAATTGACTTCTGGCATAGAGAAAGAACTGCCACCGAGGCCTCAGATGGGACCAAAAAACTCACTACAGGTAGGGGCTACAACTTGGAGCAAGACTCAAAAATAAATATTGGAAACACTGTAGTTAATTTGTCTATTCATCTTTTTGACAAAGATGAACCTTCACTTTTAGACAGAGGGTGGTAATTTGTCCCCTTGGCTGAGGGTAATATTAATGATGCCTTAACTGAATTAAGATTATTTGTTCAAAATGATTTAAAGAAGATATATAGAAACAACTGCTCTTTTATAGAGAATAAACTAAAATGTAGTAATATCTTTGCGCCAGTTCATTCACCATGGTACAGGCTTTTTGCTTTCTTTAAGAGCTTTATAAGTGCTCTAGATAAAGTAGTAACCATGACGTTTTGATGGTAACAATGGATATTAAATAATTGTTTACCATCATACCTCATGATTTGGGTATCTAGCATGTAAGGGAATATTTATGTTGCCACACAGAAATTTTCCTAGTGAGAAAATAGAAATGTGTTGCTTAATGTTAGATGTAGTCCTTAACAGCAATATTTTTATGTTTAATGAATAGCTTTTCCATCAGCAATTGGTTGTGTAACTATGGGTACTCCCACTGCTAATAACTATGCTAATTTGGTACTTGCCAGATGGGGGGAGATGTTCATCTTTGATAATGGTTCTTTTATTCAAGCTCAGTTATGATTTTACAAGAGATTTGTGGATGATGTCTTCCTTATTTGGAATGAAAATCCCAACACATTATCTAATTTTGTCTCGAGAAAACTACCTCGTTTTTTAATTTTGATGTCAATATGTCCTGTGGAATGATTAATTATTTGGACATAACTATTATGTTTAAGGATGTGCAATTTAATACAAAAATACACAAACAGAATGTGCAGTCTACACGGTATATTCATTATAATATTATGCATCTGAAGTTTATGCATAATAGTGTTGTCTGGAGTCAGCTTTTAAGGGCAAGTATTTTGAGTACCAGAGATGAAAGTTTAACTACACAATATTAATGTTGACTTTAAGTCTAGAGGCTATGATTCAAAGTTAATTGAAATAAATAAGGACTTTGTCTTGGCACATCCACAGGATGTAGGAGCCCCCTATTTTTCAAATAATTATTATGTATTAAATAATCCTGATGCATCTACTGTTTTGAAAAATGATGATAAGATTAGTAAGAAGAGCTATCATTTGGGTTATGTTACTTAATATAATAGGCATACTAATATGATTAGACAAGTTGTACAAAGGAATTGGACAATACTTAGGCATACTAATATGATTAGACAAGTTATACAAAGGAATTGGACAATACTGCAGCCAGATCCTGAACTAAAGGAAATAGTGGGGGATAAACCATGATTTGTTTATAAGAGGGAGAGAAATCTGAAACAATATCTTTGTTATAATGGCCATGTATTTTGTCAAAAAATAGCATCTGTGTCAACTAAGAAAGCTACTATCCCATATTATAATTGCATGTACTGTTGGGAGGGTGGCCTAATCATTAAGGTGCTTGTCTTACAAGCACAAAGTGCAGGGTTCAAGTCTCACAAGGGATAATTGGCTAGGCTTAAAATGGCTCGCAAGGGCAGTTAGCCTAGTAATAATCTATCATGCCTCATTGGTCTAGTGGTAGGACTTCTGCCTTTGAGTAGTAGGTATGTGGGTTTGAAACTGTCCGTCCCAAACTTTTAAACCTATAGGCAGAGCCCCTCACTGACCCTCTTCAAGAGAAATCTTGATGAGTGGATGGGAGATCGTAAGTTCACCCCTGGGATCTCTTCTGTGTCCCTGCTAGACAGGGGCACAGTAAACTAACCTTAAAACGGCTATCTTCTGTGACCTACTCTACAAAGGCACAGTAAACCGATCTAAAAGGGTGGCAAAAGTCAAACACACTCTGGCTAGGCTTGTAAATGCCCCAGGGCAGATAGCCTAGTATAAACCTATGAACCTATATATTTTCACTATATTAATATGAACAATGAATTTGTTCATCCTATTATGCATACTGTGTTTAGATTTATTATGTTTGCCACTTGTTCTGTGGATAATGTAGCCTACCCTGTGAACTGTGAAGAATGTACATGTTTCTATATAGGTAAAACCAATCAGAAACTGAAGGAAAGAATAGGCTCCCACCTTTCTGTAATACATTTATTTTTTATTTTTATTTTACATTTGTTGAGCGGGATAGTCCGACTGGATGCATGTCCATTTTCAGCAGAGGCCCGGGGAGAAAAGCTCCAAGGGTAAGCAGATACAGCATTACATAATACCAGCATTACATATTAAAAACAGACTATTTACAGAGATTATATAAGTAAGCAAGTTAAACAAGTTCCACAGGTTAGAGTTAATCCCGAGCGTAAATCAGGATTAAATTAAATTACACAGTAAGATGGTTAACAGATTTTTACATATTCTAGAGAGAGTTAGCCAGGCTTGATACAGTGACATAGCCAGTTAAGAGTCTAGTTTTAAATTGACCTAAAGTGGAAAGTAAGATAATATCATCTGGAAGAAAATTCCAGGATCTACTTACAGAGTTTGCAAAGAGAGAGTCACTGGCTGTGTTATTAATTTTGCTAGTCTGAATTAGTAGTTTGTTAGAGGATCGAAGCGGTCTAGGATTGTTATAGGGGGTGATAATATTGTTAAGTGCAGGAGTATTGTCCAGATTATAGAGGATTTTATAGGTCATAATCAGTTGGTTATACTGGATTACCTTTTCTAAATTGGGGAAACTAAGAGGAAACTTAGAATTAGGTTGCAGGAACACATTAGAGACATAAAGAAGGGGACATTGGAAAGTCCTATAGCATCCCACTTTAAAGAGAAACATAATGGGAATGCTAATTTACTGCAAGCTACTATTTTAGAAGAAGTATTTATTAAGAAGGGGGATGAAAGATTAATTAAAAATATGTTACTTTATAAAGAAACTGTATTTATACTGAAATTTGATACATTGACACCAATGGGTCTAAATAGAGAAGTCAACTGGAGAAGTTTACTTTAAGAATTTAAGGTATATGTTCTATTAATTGATTGATTGTTCGTTGTATTTAATTGAATGATTGTTTGATGTATAAATATGGGAGTGTGTTTTTGTCAAATTTGTACTCTTTGAAGGCTATAGTGGCTGAGGCGCTAAGACAGACAACAATACATTTTATTGGTTTTGAATCCTTTGTTGTTTGGAATATTACCTGGTTTCTTTCCTGGTTTACTGTTGGTTGTGATTTTTGGTTATACTGGATTAGGCTGGGTAGTTCAAGCCACCCTAGCTGGTTTAGATTGATGCAATGATGTGTCCTAAATGGCAGCCCAGTGGCAAATCTGGCAATGTGGTTGTAGCAAATTGAGTGTTTGTTAAGGACAGTCTTGTTTAAATTCGAGAGTAGAGGGGATGGATACAGAAGGGGTGAAAGAAGGTGAAAGCGAGCTATGGCAATTTTAGCTGGAGGGGTTAGGAAGGCTTTTATTCTGTAAAGTGATCCTAGTTTTTTATTGATGGTTTTGACAGACTGGTTAACATGTAGGTCAAATTTAGATTATTATCTATGATGACACCTAATAGTTTTATAGAGGGGTCAGGGGAGATTATTGTGCCATCATTTGAATTTATGGTAAAGGAGAAAGCGGTAGACCTACGTGTTGGTGAAAATAACAGCATTTTAGTTTTTTTGGGATTTAGGATCAGACAACATTAAGAAAGCCAGTTTTCTATTGTATTAAAGGTGGTCTGGGTAGCTGACCATAACTCTATTGGAGATGTGGCGAGCAAATCAGAGTAGAGTCATCAGCATAATGGATAGAGCTGACTTTTGGGATGACAGTATAAAGGTCGTTAATGAAGATGGAGGACAGCAAGGGCCCTAGTATAGCGTATTGTGGTACTCCAAGGGTGTTAGGTAGAAGGTTAGAGAGTTTGTTCTACCAGAGGACAGCCTGCTGTCGACCATTCAGGTAGGATTGAAACCATTGAAGGGCTCTAGTATCTAGACAGAATGTTTGCAGGGTGTGGATTAAAAGTTGGTGATCAACCATATTGAATGCCTTGGAAAGATCCAAGAAGAGGGCTGAGGATATATAATTACTGTTGCGATTTTGGTTTATGGTGTTGGTAAAGGCTAGGAGGGCTGAAGTAGTGCTGTGATAAGGGCTGAAGCCATGCTGAGTGTCTGCCATAAGATGATTCTGGATTAGGTGGTGCATGAGTTGTCTCTGAATACATTTTTCCGTAATCTTTGCAAGTGGAGGGATTATAGCTATTGGCCTATAATTGGAGAATTCAGTAGAGCTGCCTCCTTTATGAAGTGGGATTACATAGGATATTTTCCAGATGGTGTGAATTTTAGCTTCTACTATGGTTCGATTGATTAGTATTGAGACAGGGTAAGCAATAGCATCAGCTGATTTTTGTAGGTACTCGGCAGGGAGTTGATCAGCAAAAAGTGTAGTGGGTTTTAATTTTTTGATCAAGGTACGGATAAATGAAGTGGCGACTGGTTGGAAGCTAAATGCGAGAAGGTTTCTAGGGGTGCTACTTTCAGGACCAGGGGAGCTAGGAGGTAGCTGACTAGCTTGGGCTTGAATTGTCTCAGTAAAGAATCGGTTAAGACTGTCAGAAACATCTTCAGGGGTTTTATCAATAGTAGCAGCAGGGATTGGGGTTGAAGTTTGTCCAGGATGTAGTAGATTATTTAAACCTGCCCAAAACTTCTGAGGGTTATTTTGATTTACTGTCTGTAAATTACAGTAGTATTGTTTTTTGTCTTATAAAATGGATTTTTTAGTTTCTTTCCTGGATTGCCTGTATTTAATGTGATCTTGGGAGTCTTTAGAAGAATGTCATAAAGCCCATGCTTTGTTTCTAAGGGTAATTTTGAGTTTAGACTCTTTAGAAAGCCATGGCACAGTTTTTGCCTTTGTTCTCTTTGAATGAACAGGTGCATGCAAATCAAGGATCTCAAGGAATTTGTTTTTAAAGTACGCTACTGCTTCCTCTAACAGGTGGGGGGGTGATTTAGAATAGACCAATTACATGAGTTTAGTTCTTGTTGGAATTTGGCAGGGTCAAAGTTTATATTGTTTCTAACCTTTCTGAGTAAGGGTTGTTGGGAATTAATGGTTTTGTGCTTAATTACATATGTGAAAATGTGATCACTTAGGCCATCAGGAAGGGTACCAGAGGTGTACAGTTGGGGTGACTATGTATGAGTACCCAGTCAAGTATGCTTTCTTTTTGGTTGGGTTTACCTATCCTGGTAGGGGTGGATATGATTTGTGTAAATGCATGCAGGTTAATATGGGTGGTTGGGGATTCTGAGGAACAGGTGCCCCAGTCTATGTTAAAGTCTCCAAGTAGTAGGGTTTCTTGGGGGTAGTGACATGATAGCCAATGCAGGATATCTTCAAGTGTAGATATATTGTTACCTGGGGGTATGTACATACAGGTGATATTAATGCATTTATTTTTATTAAGTTGCAATTTGGTGGCAAGAATCTCCAAGTTATTAATCTGCGGTGGTTGTATTACATCTATGGTGACATTCAACTCAGATTTATAGAGTACAGCTACCCCCCCCCTTCCTCGAAGCATGATCCAGCCTGCGTATGTTGTACCCAGGTGGTAATACTTCATTGTTTGTAGTGTTAGGTTTTAACCAGGTTTCAGATAAACTGAGAATCTCAGGGGAGTGGACATCCAGAAGTGCATGCAATTCATGTACCTTGTTATTAATGCTTCTAATATTAAGATGACAGGCTAGGAGAGCGTTAGTTGGCCTAATAATTGTAGGTTTGTAGCTTAGATTGCAAGTAGAGGGGGTATGTGTATCTGAAGTGGGTGAGCCAGGGTTGGGGTGAATATCACCACCAAGTATTAGGTTAAGTCTATACTTGGTGATGAACTTCAGGAATTTGTTTATTAGTTTGTTGTAGTGTTTGGATCTAGAGCTAATGTGCCTGGGGTTGAGATGTTGATAGACTGAACAAGATGTTGGATAGGACCTGGTACTGTAAGTATGGTTGAAGGTGGGAGGATTTACAGCTGGGGTGATAGTATGGCCTTTCGGTTTTCATACAAGGTAAGGAGGTATGGTGCGAACAAGAGGGGTAGTAAAGAGGAGTATATCATTATCTGGGATTCACCTAGTGAGTTAAGGAACTATTTTACCTGGTGATGCAACACCAGAAGATAGAGTGGTGAGGTAAAGGTACTGGAAGGGGGAATGGGAGAATGCCAGATGAAAACTAATAGGTGCTATTGAAATGTAGGTAGAAGAATGGGGGTGGGAGGAATTATCCCAGATGAAAGCAGATAGGATCTAGAAAATGGGGGAGTGGCTATAGTACTATAAATTTAGAGGTACTGGGACGGGAGGAATTTGGGGGCAGGGAGGAGAGTGAAGAGAGTCCGAGCACAGTGAGGGCGAACGTAGTAGGGCTATTGTAGTTTACAAGGTTTCCTAAGGTGTCCTAAAGCTATAAGGTAAGTATTATAGTTCTTAATGTAAGAGTCAGTTTACTTAAGTTACAAGGGAAGGAGGCAAAGACTGAAGAAGAAAAAGAGCCCTAAGGCTGACCAAAATGGTGACCTGCTTAATTACACAGCACCTTAAGTGAAAGCTTAACAAATGCTTTTTGTGTGCAACCTACTCAGCTTAAATGCTGAGAGAAACTGTTTGCAGTCCTGTAGACTCCATTTTGTAGGGAACTATAGAGTTCAATCTGCTTAAATGCTGAGAGAAACTGTTTGCAGTCATGTAGACTCCGTTTTGTAGGGAACTGTAGAGTTCAATCTGCTTAAATGCTGAGAGAAACTGTTTGCAGTCCTGTAGACTCCATTTTGTAGGGAACTGTAGAGTTCAATCTGCTTAAATGCTGAGAGAAGCTGTTTGCAATCCTGTAGACTCCATTTTGTAGGGAACTGTAGAGTTCAATCTGCTTAAATGCTGAGAGAAACTGTTTGCAGTCCTGTAGACTCTGTTTTGTAGGGAACTGTAGAGTTCAATCTGCTTAAATGCTGAGAGAAACTGTTTGCAGTCCTGTAGACTCCATTTTGTAGGGAACTTTAGAGTTCAATCTGCTTAAATACTGAGAGAAACTGTTTGCAGTCCTGTAGACTCCGTTTTGTAGGGAACTGTAGAGTTCAATCTGCATAAATGCTGAGAGAAACTGTTTACAGTCCTGTAGACTCTGTTTTGTAGGGAACTGTAGAGTTCAATCTGCTTAAATGCTGAGAGAAACTGTTTGCAGTCCTGTAGACTCCATTTTGTAGGGAATTGTAGAGTTCAATCTGCTTAAATTCTGAGAAAAACTGTTTGCAGTCCTGTAGACTCCATTTTGTAGGGAACTGTAGAGTTCAAACTGAGTCACACCAGGTCAGCCAAGGGGGGAAGAGAGACGGAAATCCTAAGCACCTAGATTTGAACATATAAACATAGTCATGCTGATTCAAAAGCATTAACTAAGCATATTATAAATTCTGGTAATGAGCATACTTTTAAATTTAGGGTTTTACAGAAGGCGGAGAAGCCAAAGAGAGGAGGAGATTAGTTAATTTAACCGAGTTAGCAGAGTATAAGTGGATAAACTATTTTACAAGTGACACTGCACCTGGTTTAAATAACGTGAATAGTATAAATCCAGTTTTAAAGAAGAGGCAGAGTTTTATATGATTTTATTTATCTTACTTTATTATTTTTTCACCACATTATGTCTGGGCTACTAATATTGATATTTTCACTACTATTTAATACTATTGTTATTATTGTTATATTTTATAAATGAGTATTGCATTTTATTATATTTATAGTTTTAGTTATGTCTTGTATATTGTGTTCATGTGATGTGTGGAAGACCCTTGATAGGCTGGCAATTGATATAAATGTTAATTGATTTTAATTGATTGCATTATGCATTGAGAAAAACCTGTGAAGGTTCAAAAGGTTTGCAATAGTGTTTATTCATTAAACAGTTATTACTTTGGACAGTTGGATTGTTGGCTTTTTTGTTTTATCTTTATATACTTGTTTTTGCTGTTGGTCCATTCACCTGCCTACAAAGGTTTTTGTTTACATTTGAAGCTTGGAGGATCACACATCTAACCACAGAAGATTTAATGTACTATGGGGCTGGGGAAAAGACAGCCAGTAGAACAGATTATTGGCTCAAGGTCTATAGAACATAGTGTACAATTGTCTTAATGGACCTGTCACTTTGAATCTGAACATGTTTTTGCTAAGCAGAGATTCTTTTCCCTCAAGGATGACTATCATTTTATTTAAATCAGAGGATACAATCAGAAAACTCTGTGAGTAGATGATGCAGTACTGAACAATGTCGGATGAGAAAGATGATGAGCGAACTGAGAAAGGAAAGTAGTTCAAGTGTTTCTTAAAGGAATTTTTATGCCATTAAACTAAAATGAGAGAGCTGAAAGAACTTGAAAATCTGATAAAGCAGAGAGAAGGGGGTTATTAGAAAACTGAGTACACAGATACAATTTTGCTTCAAAATATTACTCACCTTAAGCAAGAATATAATGCATTATAGGTTAATTGGCTGCATGACAGATAGGAGAGATGGGATTTATATTAGTGGACCAAAAAACTTATATCACATAGACTACTTGTGGCACAAGTTGATAGAAAAAAAACAAAAGATTATAACTGAAGCTCTAATGAATGATGAGAGGAAGTTTCTGCATCAGCTATGGGAAATTAATATATATATAAGATGATGTATAGTATATGTATATGCATGTGTATACACACACACACACACACACATATATATATATATATATATATATATATATATATGTATATTTGTAATATATATATGTTTGTGTGTGTGTGTGGGTGTGTGTGGGTGTGTGTGTGTGTGTGTGTGTGTGTGTGTGTGTGTGTGTATGAATATATTATATTAGTAATTGATATAAGGCTCCTATGATACTGAGGGAAGAGACAGAATTATAGATGCTAAAGTGTATTCACAGAGGCTGTAGATTAAACAGGTTTTGTATGATGGTATAAACCACGCTGAGTTCACCAGTTTCCTTACAGAGCATATATATATATAGTGCAGCAGACACCTTAAAACAAACAGTGCACTGGGACCTAATGCCATTCCCATTGAATTTTACAAGCAGTATAAAAACAAAATTGTTGTTATTCTTCTGAATCTGTTTCAGGAGGTTATTCTGCAAGCAATTCTTCCACCTACTGAGGGATATGCCTCAATTAATTTAATTCCTAAGGCAGGCAAAAAACAGGATTAACCCTTACACATGTCATCCATTCACATTACTTTCAGTAGAAAGTAAATTTTGTGCAAAAATGTACTAGCTAGTAGATTGGACAATATAATTCCTTATTGGTGGAGGAGAAACACCAAGGGCTCATTAAAGAGAGAATGGATGGACTTGATTTAGACACGCTGTGCTTTAATTTATAAAAATTATCTGTCTCTTCACATAACACAAAGGTTGCATTCTTACTGTTTTTTAAGAGTGCCTTTGCCTCTGTGGAATAGACAGTCATATGGGATTGAGTGGTGAGGTATGGTTTTCTGCAAGATTGCATTAAGATGGTAGAGGTGCATTATAACCTTACAATTGCCATGGTTACAACAGGAGAATGCTTTCATACTATCTAGGGGTACTAGGCAAGGATGCCCTCTGTTTGCTCTGGTTATTGATATACTAACCAAGGGGTTGGAAACTGATCATGAAGCAGCACCCTAACAACAAGGTTCAAGAAATGCTTCCCACCTACATGGTTTGTGAATGGTGGAGTATTATGGATGAAAAATTCAACAGAGTCCCTGTAGAGTATATTACAAATTATTAGGGCTTTTTCAGAGATATTTGTCTCCATCAGAGTAAAATAGTAGTTTTTCCACTGAATAGGAAAGCACAGGAAGAATGGAAGCATGATATGCCGAAATATTTTTCAATATGGTCACAACTGTCAAATTATAATAATTGACTTTTGCTCTGCTATGTCCTAGCTCTTAATGTCAATTGTATACATGTTTTTGAGAGGCAAAATAGGTAAATGGCACAGGCTGAAACTTACTGTTTTAAAGAAGGTCCAGACTGTTAAGATGATGCTTTTAACAAGGGTACTTTTTGAGACATTTGCCAAAAATTGCTTTTAAAATTAAACCTGTGAACATTTTACAAAAGCTTATCAAAGCATTCTTCCTGGAGAGCAAAACTCCTAGAGTTAGCAGGAGAAAGCTTTCTGTATTAATAGGAAAAGGTAGGTAAGATATTCCAAAGCTGGATATTTATTTTAGAGTCACAGCTCAAGTTCAGTTTGACAGACAAAGATCGCATCCACAATCGGTATGATTTTGGCCGGAACTAGATGTTATCCTTACACAAGAAAGAAACCTTAACAAAGGGGAGTCTAGTCATGTATGGGGTCTGGGAGAGTTAAAATGTTTGTTAGCTAAGACTGGGAAGAAAAGATTTAAAGGTAAATCTACATTAGGATTGCTGGAATACATTTGGCAGAACAAATATCAAAATAAATTGTGCCACAGTACATTGGTCTTCCTGGACTGAATGTAATATTATATATGGTATAGTTATGTTAAGAAAAGATTTTACTGACTGAAAAAGCTCTTACACATTGAAATGGTGACAATGCAGTTAAATTCATGCTTAAATAAACTCCAGATAGCAATGTGTGGTATTAGTGAGATGGATTTTAGGAAAGAACTATCAGATCTGAGGACTAGATTTATTGAAAGGGGCTACACAGACAATGTGACGCAACATATACTTAATGAAGTTCCAACTTGGCGAAGAGATAAAGCCAGAAAATATTTTTCACATAATAATGGTAACATACAGGAGAAAAGGGTCACTAAGAGATGTGTACGCATCCCCACATATTATTCCAGTAATGGGAATATCATCAAGGATGTTATAAGGAAACACTAGAACATTTTAACATTTGATCCGAATATTAGAACTATAGTGGGGGATAAACCTACTTTCTTATTTAAAAACAAAAAAATCCCTCAAGAGGATGTTGTGCTATCCTAGTGAGGGTTTTAATGTTCAAAGTTCAGATATGAGGTGTGGTACCTTTTCCTGCAATAGGTGTAATTTTTGCTGATTTCTTGATACTACTAGTTGTTTTAAACATCCAGATCACAGTACTACATATAGGTTCAATGCCGTAGCGAGTTGTAACTCACAGAATGTGGTTGAATCTGTAATGTCTGTATGGCCTTCTATGTAGGAAACACCAATAGAAGACTCAGATTTAGAACTAGGGAGCACTTACAGAATATTTGGAATGCAGTTTTAATGAATGTGTTGACCAAACATCTTTCAATATATGGAACTATTCATACATTTAGGTTTTTAGTAATTGAAGTTATCATGCTCAATAAAAGGGGAGGGGCCATTATTAACAACACAGAGACATCAGACACTAGATGGATAATAAGATTAAGGGCAGATATGGGTAAAGGACTCAATGACAGGGTCCCACTCAAACATGCAAAAATCAGATGCTTTTTAATAATGTATGTTTTAAATAATGTAGGTGCATACTGATAAGGTTTTAATGTTTTATTTTTAGTGTTATATTATGCTGATTTTATGTAACAATGATGTTGTTCCTTTAAGATGACTGCTTCCTAATCTATGAGATTTGAATATTTAATTGAAGTGAGTATTTATGTTTTCTGTGTTGTTAAGGTTTTTATTGTCTGAAGAAGTAGTGGGTTATCACTAACATTGAATAAACCTGGTATGGATATATTCTTACTTGTGTCATCTTTCAGCTGTTGTTTGGTCCAGTGGATGCTGCTGTGGAAATGTGTGGTATTAGTTATACTATCAAGGAGCATGCTTTTTTATTTGAAAAGGGATAAGACAGATGCTCATATTAACCATAGTCATCTCCCTTCTACAAATTTTAAAGTCAAAGTCAAAGTGAACTTTATTGTTATTCAGACCACACAACAGTGCAACTGAATGAAATTGCATTACTTCAGACTCAATATGCATACAACATATACTGATATTAATACAACAATAACACATATACTAAAGCTAATCCAACAATAACTCAGTAAGACATTTATGCAGTGCAGTTAACAAGTACAATGACATGCACTAAGACTATTCCACTTACATGTCTTCATTAGTACCCCAAATATTGCACAGATAATATATTGCACAGATCAAAATCAGACAGATTTCAAATTGCATGGAATGCTATCGGCATATTGCACAGAATGTTAACTTGGCATCATCAATATTGTGCATAAGTTATAATTCTGCATTCATAGAGTTATTGCATATGTCTGTGAATTACTTCAGTGTTGAAACTCCAGACCTTGATGACCATCATGGTGTATGTTATTACTGGAGTTCAGAAGTTTGATGGTTTGTGTAAAAAAGCTTCTATTAAATCTGGTAGTTTTGCAGCACAAGCTACAGTATCTCCTGCCTGAAGACAAACAGGAGAACAGACCATGGGCAGGGTGAGTGCAGACTTTGACTATTTTCATGGCTCTGCTGAGGCACTGAGAAGAGTGCAAGCCATGGAAAGATGAGAGTGTGGTTATATGAGTAATTCACATTTACAATTGATAGCTTTTAATTAGAACTGGGGGGGGGTGTCAGTCACTAGGGCATTTGGAGAAGAAGAAGAAAAGTGGTTGAAGATACTAGGTAAATTGTATCCCAGTGCTACATTGTTTATCTTTTTTAAAACAGTGCACTTCTGGCAATACTCAAATCAAAAGATAAAAGTAAAGACAAATAATTTTCACATGATATGGGAATTAATTGCATTTTGACCTGTCTGAGTAATGTCCTTCCATGCCATGACATTTGTTATTGCCTCCTTCCTTCCTGTTATTGATAACCTGACCTTCTGGTATTAGAAATTGTTAATACATATGAATGTTAACAAGGAAGTGTTTTATTACATCAGGTGCTGCACTTATTTTGGCTATATGTTTTAGAAATTGGCTGGAATACAGAGTTTTCTGAATTAGTTTATAGACAAGGATGTTATGGTTTCACTGTATTCCTGACTCTTACATTTCATAGATGGTGGTCATCTTTTTTTTTTTGTTGGAAAACATATCAGACCAGATATAAGCTGTATGATCTTTTATATAGTTCTATTGTTTGTTTTTTTTTTCTTTTATTTTTTTCTACCTTTAGATTGTGGATATATTTTTAAAGATTGTATATTGCAGGCAGATTTATATTTTCAAATGGTGTTTTTCTTTTCTGAATAAAGTTATATTTAAAAAAATATATATGAAATTAGTGTGAGGATCCATGACAATCAGCTTATCTGAATGTCATCATTTTTTGATGTACAAATGTATCTCTTAAGGGAAGATGTTACAAGTAGTATCTGATTTAGTTGGGCAGCATGTGGTAGTGACTTCTTGCTGAACCACTGTCCCAGTATTGGGTACTGCCTCGCTCCACATCACAGAAGAGTTCATCTGAAGCTGACATAACATCACCTCCACAACCAGAACATATTTGACTGTTGCAGTGTAAACAGGAACATCATATGGGAGTTAATGGGACATGTGCCATCCTGACATAGAATCAAGGACAGATTCATGGATTTCCTATCCAAGGGGTCATTAAATTTTGTGTAGCATTAACCATTCTTCCTTCAGAAACTTTCAGTGACTGAGAGGAATGACAATAGGAGTTTTCACAGCCATCTGTGTCATGCATCCTATATTAGTTCCTTCACGTGATGTTGCATCATGTTGAGGAACATATGGCTGAGGAGAAAACAATCATTATGGGGTATTCTTTGATATACCCCTTTCCCTGATGTCCTGCAGACCACTGACTGCACCCACATTGCTATCAAGGCCAAACATGCTCCACATGGCATCCAGTATATCAACTGGAATGGCTTCCACTGCAACTGCCAATGTGCAGTACACAGAGTGTTACATATAACAGGTAAGTGAGACATCTAGGCAGTTCCTTTGATTCCCACATGTGCCATATATGCAGCCTATACCAGCATTTTGTGCAGAGTGACTTTCCATAAGGTCATCTACTTAGCAGTGCCATATATTACCGGCTATAGTATCCATAATAGTCCAGTACAATGAATGTAAGTACCTGGCCAGTGATAGTGGTGTTTGGTGTTGTGTGTTGCATGTGATTCTGGATATTCTTTGGAACTGTGTCAGATGACCCTCAACTACCAACCATGGCAGGGATGTTTTGCAACACAACATTGTTGCAGACATTCAACATCAGTGAACATTTACACAGACTACTCTAGGTCCATTTCTGCTGCCTGAGCCCCTTCTGGTGGTGTGCTGTAGTAAGCTTCAGAAACCTGCAGCAATGTATTGCTGGTCTGTGCTATTCTGCATAACATGGTACAATGACAGTTGCTATAATAAGAAGACACACTGCACTGCATGATATACCTGAGGTAGCAGCAGATGAAGAGCTGAGTGAGAAGCCATTTGAGGAACCAGCTGCTGCAGGCCCTCATGCAAGGTAGAAGTGGGTACAATATGTCATGGTATTACCAAAGAGATGTTTTCTGGTCCATTACAAAACAAACAAAGAGTAAAACTAATGTATGCAATACAACACCCACTTATGCATTACAGTGCATTGACTACCCGGGTGGTGTGCCAGATATTATCATTCCCTCATCCCAATTATGTCAGAGCAGTAGGCAGTGCACAGTCATCATCATTTGCATAGATGAGGTGGAGAAGAGTGGTAAGGAACAGCAATTTCAGCATCAGTGGAAGGGTCACAGGTGGTATCTGTGGTAAATAAGTACAAGGTTATGATACTGGGGGAGTCAGAGACCACTTCCTCCTGTGATATGCTGGAGCTTCCACTGACAGAATGCTGGCTAGATGTGCCACATTACCTTGAAGTTCCAGAAGCAGAAGCAGCTTGTACATGGTGACAGACTAGCACATTATTTGTATGTGTGGGAATGCCACTGTGTTCTGTGCTGTGGCATTCTGGCAGAAAGTTGGCATCCAAGAACCCATGAACAGACATGTGAAGATGCTATATGAGGTATAATGTAGAGCATGCTGGATTGAACTGTGAGACCTTGGTTGGCTTGACCCATGTGGTGTTCCTATGGTTGTGGCCGAAGAGTATCAGCCATATCCATGAAAGTGTTTGTAGCCAGGACTGGAAGCAGCTATGAAGAGAGTGGACAGTGCAGGCTTTCCCAAAATGGAGTGTTCAATCTTTATGAGCCTGGGGTGCAATCCTTTGGAGTGTAACTATCCCCTAATGTGACTGTGGTACCTGGATCACCACAGTCAATTGGAGACTTGTTGGGGGCAGTGGCTGGCAAGGGGGGGAGCACCACTGCCCCCAACATATATGTCTGCTCCAGATTCATAGATGCTATATCACTCTGCATGGAGTGCAGTGCAAAATGTCTCACAGACTACAGTCCCTGCAATAGCTTCAGGTCTTTGTAGATGCATTACAGAATGTTCATTATCTCTAACACAGTCTGATTAGTGGCCATATGTGCCTAGACCACTGATCTCTGTATCCACTAATTCAGGTCAGGGAATCCTTTGGAATCATACTGGTAACAATCATCCACACGCATCTCCTCAGTGTCTTCTATACTCATATTGCAGGTGGTGTTGCCCTCTGATACTATCTGTGATGGTGATGATTATGTACCTGAGGTGGGGCTGACAAGCTTTGCCTAGCACAAGTGATGCCAGAGATTCATCTTGGCCTTCTGCAGTTCCTTCACCTGTGAGCAATTTCAGTGTTCCCCACACTGTTAGTATTGCTGACAATGCCATTATGCCATCATACATGCACCATGTGCATGCTGCCATCATTGTCAGTTTCCAAAGACAAATTGATACTGAAAATGTGTCGATCCACTATGATGAATCCCCATTTACTGCAACCTGGGAATGCATACTGATAACACATCAGTGACAATGCCGGTACATATTTTTGACTCCCAAACCATGTAGACCTTGACTGTTGTATACCAATCTTATACATAGCCTATGGGCCTATACATATGTTGGGGTGCAAGTTGCCTTGTTTGCAGCCCTGATATCTCTGGCCGATATAAACACAGATATGCTTGTTTAAATGAACCATGCAGAGGTGCAAGTCCATGTCCTAAAGGTATGGCAAGTTCCACTACTCACCAGGTGCATCCCCTAAAAACACTATGGCAATCATCACTAGCTTAGCTTCCCAATTCAGTCCACCACAAAGTTTAAATATTCTCTTACTTTCACTGATGAGTGATAGCATGAATTCCTCCGTCTCAGTGAAACACAACTTTGTTGGTGGTTTAATAAGTTTTATAGGAGTGTCAAGGTCATTTAGTCCAGAGATCATGTGCAATTTGCCAATAACCACCCTCAGGCTTTCCGTCCTTTATCAAGAAGAAATAATCCATTTAGTCCCAGGGTAAACATGAGAGCACCCATCCAGTTGTCAAGGTTTTGCTTGAAGGGAGATATTGAATTATATTGTTTAATCTGTAGAAAAAACTTTATTCTAGAGATGGGGAGGCACTGGTTGATGAATCTGTCTCTCTATCACATTCTGTTTACCTGCTGATGAAGACTTACATCTCAAGTTCAAGTAGTATCTGAGTTGCTTGACTCATTGAGGTATAGGAGGCCAAGGACAACTGGATCTTTAATGGTGCAACAAGCAAGGCCAGGTCCCCCCTCAGGAGTCAGGAAGATACAGAGAACAGGGGAAGGGCTTCCAATCTATACTATCTATACTGGTAACTAAGTTTCTTAATACTAGAGAGTTTTTTTTTTTTTTGGTTAGGAACCACTAGGGCTTGTCAAGTTTGTTGATATGTCAAGTAAGATATCAAAATTAACATTGTATTCTATAATGGGTCTGATCAGTGCTGAATAAAAAGTAATGATAACTTCTTTGGATCTGGGAAAAATACCTTTATCTATAAGTTGTACTAAACAGAAGGATTTTCTGATCATAGTTGCCAAATGAAGATCAAAGAAAAGGAAACTGTTGACCCAAGTATCCAGGTCCCGGAATACCTTTTCATTTAGTAAGGGTGTGCTTTCTATATCGTATGTTGTATGTACATTTCTACACCTCTTAGCATTCCACTTAAGCCTATTTCCATACACTAGGTATTAACAATGTTAAGCTCTTTCTGAAGGGTGTAGATATCTGAGGGGTTTTGATAATTATATCCAGACTGCAGTTGTCTGCAAATTTGGTTAACCGGAGGATCTGGTTATCTTTTTTGGAAGTAACACAGTACAGACCCTGAGGATTCCATTGATTACACTAGCACTATTTGAAGAAGCATCAGCACTAAGTAAGTGGGCCCTGTCTTTCAACCAATAGACTATCCTTCTTACTACATAAGGATCTATGTTTAGGGATGTCAGTTTTCTTACAATTCTGGCATAAGGTATGGTTTGAATACTTTGGCCAGATCAAGATAAGCTGTATGAACAGCATGACCACTGTCCATATCTTTTGCAACCCCTTAAAGAAATGAACAATTGACCACAATAGTGCACCAGGATTTGTGAATATACTGTGTCACTTGGTTTAAATTAAACAGTTTAAAGAGAGATTTGAGGAAACCTTGCTTGCCTCTGTTTAACAGGCACCCGGGTATGTTGTCAGCACCCATGAAGGATGAGTTTGTATTTTTTGAAGACACCTTAAGAACATGTTCTTTAGTGATGATAGAGGAGTGTAAGGAATTCTGAGATGAGTGGTGGTAGACTAGGTTATTGACAGGGAAGATTAGAGAGAACCTGTTTGAAAGTATATTTGCTATGCCATTTGTATCAGATGGGGGGGGGGTCCCCATTAAGGAAAAGATCAGAACAATGCTGAGTGTTATTTCTTGGCTTTATAACATAGCTAACAAATTGCCATGTAATAGCATATCTGTTGATTCTGTAATGTACCTCTTGAATCATTCAGTTGGAGCTGTCCATTGTATTGCAGTTCTGCAGCAGTTACTGCCATATCTGGTCCTGAATTTCCTTGTCTGCTTTATCCTTCTCAAAGATATCATTGAGATTTGTGCCCAAGCCCTGCAACAGGATCACTATCACTTGTGCAATGAACTTGTGCACTAAATGGCTGTTTCTTTGATACCATTCTAGAACATGTGCAATTGTGGGATACATATGTATCAGTATATTTGTGCATGGAAATCTATGATAGCCAATATTTGTCTTCAAGCAGTCCCCAGAACTCACACAATGTCCACAATTTTGTGTGCTCCTGTACTGTATCTATTCTAACAGTGCATCATAATATGGCAGCTGTGAGCATGTAAGCTATGCAAGTTGTCTTTTCCACCTGTGTTAGTAGCACACTCTGTATTTGGTGTTCTGGAGGTTCACCATCTCCTGTAGTATCTCATGATGACTGTATGCATATGGCACAAAGTCTAGACACCCACATGGTAGGAGTGTGACAAAACCTGCCTGTGTTCCTTGTGTCCTGTGTGGATAGACACTTCTCCATAAAACTGCTTCCCTGTCCTACCTGTTCCCTGTGTCCTGCTTGGTTGAACTTGAACTTTCCCATAGGGCTGTAGCCTATCATGATTGTTCCCATGTACCTTATCTGGATACCCCCCCCATACACACACAGGAGAGGAAGCACTTGTACCCTGTCAGGTTAAGCTGCCTAGTGTATCAGTCCGCTGTCATAGCATCACTCCCTCCGATGAACAGATTCAACATAAGCACACTAACCTGAAAACAAGCCTCACAGACCTTCTTCACCAGTAGGAAAAAGAGATTGTGGAGAAAGACTTACAATATTATAGCAATCTATCTGTTTTGAAGAATAATTTTATAGTAGCCCTAGCACATGCAGTTCTAATTGCCCACTACTGTCAGAGATACACTCATTACTGTTTGTTTTATATTTTCCACTGCCTCAGGAGATGGAAGATAATATAGGCAGCAGGTCAGGCTGTTCATTTAGTGGAGCAAGTGTAATGTATTCATGAAATAACTCTGTATACCGCATTATTGAGCAGATGAAGTTCTATTTTATTTATCATCATCATCATTTTCATCATCTTCCCCTTTTTTTCCATTTTTCTAAATGGGGTCAGGGTATCATGTCAACTGTCATCACCTCTCTCATTTCAATGCCACTCTCATACCTCCTTCGACAGTCATGCCTAACTGTCACAGATCTTCTCTCACAGAACCCATCCACCCATTTCTTGGATGCCCTCATTTGCTCTTTCCTTCTTCCTGCCTGTCCCAAATCTTCTTTAACAGATTGCCTTCTGCTTTCCTGCACATATGACCAGCTCACCATAACCTGTTCTCTTTGACCTTCTCAGCAATCAGAGTTACTTGAGCTTGTGCTCAGATTTCCTCATTACTTCACCCATCCCATACAGTGCATCCACCACCTGTCCCAGGCGCTTCACCACAATCAACCCTCTAGCTTTCCCATCTTCTCTGCTTTACTGCCCAGACATTTGTACCATATAGTAGCACTAGTCGCACCATTGTTTTGTGCACTTTATGTTTCAGCTTTTTTAGCATTCTTCTGTTATACATTAATCTCTGTGCAAGTTGGCTGCAGCCCCTCTGATTCTAGCTTTGACCTCCTCATTCAGAATTCCTTTCACCTCAACCACCTCTCATAGATACTTGAAGTTGTTAACCTATTCCACTAATTTCCCTTCTATCTCAATTTCCAGCTTATTCTGATTTTCCCCATTTGCTGCTATTACAACTGTGTTATATCTACACAATTTTATTCCATGCTCCTTCAGCCTTGCATTCCATTTCACTATCATTTGTGGACATCCTTGTTCAGAATCTGCCTGTCATGCTGCATCATCTGCATACAACAACTTTCTTGATCTGTCCCTTCCAACCTGTTTGCAGATATAGACCATTACTAGTATAAACAGCAGTGAACTTAGAGTTGAACACTGATGTGCTCCCACTCCCTCTGAAATCCTCTCTACAAGACTGAACACTGTTCATACTTGTGTCATTGAGTCCTTGTACATAGCCTGAAATAATTCTACCAAAATTTTTGGGACTTCAAAGCACTGAAGGACTGCCCAAATCAGCTTTCTTAGGATTTTGTCAACACCCTGACTCATAAAGTCCTTCTTTATCTAGGAAACACTGCAACTGCTGCCTGAATACACTCTTTAATTGACTATCACAACCCTCCTGTGAGGTATAGGCCAAGTTTATGGATACTACCCTATCCTTACACTGGAGTCTGATTGCCATGAGTCTCTCACTAATTCTGATGACATCCCTTACTGTCTTGTGAAGCATTTCTATTCCCACACTATCTGGTCTCCTCCTAAGTCATTGACTCTGGATCCCAAGTAAACTGCCATTACTGAACTGCCCTTCCATCTTCGATCCTGGATACTTAGGATTCTTAGCCTCCTCCAGATGAAGTTCTGTTTTATTGTTTTTTTATATCCATTATCTAGATATTCATTGATGTGTAAATGTTTTTCCTCCAAGTACTATAGTACTGTACTAAATTGTGCCACTTAAACCTTAAGTGATGTGCTTCTGTTATCATTTGCTTTATATGCAGTATTCCATTACCTTTATAGAAGGTTGCTTTGGTGGTTTGTTTTTCCTTCATTGCATACCCTGTTTTAATACAGTATACCATACATCACTGACCATTTTTATTCATGTCCTGATTTTACTCATTTTTCCATTGATTTTTATTATGTTGCTGTTTTGTTTTTTTGCCAATTGTTTTCTTTTTTTTCTCTAGAATCAATACTGGAGCAGGCAGAGATGAGCTGATGGCCATCATGCTCTGCAAAAGTTAGTGCACCAACATCTGGATCCCCAAGGCTGATTCAGAGGTCAGCCTGAGGAAGGTAACCTGCAAAGCTCACTAGTGGCCTCCACTGAGCTTCCTCAGTGGGTCATACAGGCTCCTTATTGGAGAGTTGTGTGGAAGGACCCTCTTGTGTTACCTTAAAGTGAGATTTGTGGGATGGTGAAGACTGAGGCTGATCAGCAGCTGGAAGCCCATATTGGCCCTGTAAAATATCTCCTCTTGTAGCTGATATATTCACCTAATTAATCAGGTTTTCATTGCTGGAAAGCCAAGAATTTTATTAGTTTTGCAGTATAAAATGTCTGGCAAAATGAACTGGAAAACGGTAATACTGAAATTCAACAAAGCAGTAGAAATGTCTGTTGCTTATAACCAGATCCTATCCTATGCAGTATTATGAAGAAGTTAAAGGTACACCTCAACAAATGTAAAGTCAGTATTGTGTTCTCCTATTTTGATTTTACCCTATGCTTAAACAAGAAAGAAAATATGTTGTGGTAGTGAAAGGGTATCGTCTGAACAGGAAATATTGTGAAATATAAATGTCATGAAAACTTTCTTTGAGACCAAAACTGTTATGTACTAGTTTGTGAAGGTCTATTGCCACCACAACTTTGTGGTAGTGAGTGAACAAATTTGTTTGTGATTGCCCTTCAGGAGGATGTGTTTACAACACTAGAGGATTATCAATATAAAGCAACCCAATTTAAAACGGAGTGTGACTGCAATATCAAGGTGCAGACAGGCTTGCATCTTAGGGTATTACAGCTCTGCAAAATTAAGTCAGCAAAAATTGAAAGGAGCAGGTGGATTCCAAAGAGTTTTGATGTCTCTAAGAGCAAGGACTAAAAGGCTGGAAAAGTATATTGCATGACTGATGCTTAAGAATGTAGAATTAATCACCACAAGATTGTGTCTGGAAGAAGACATAAAGTAACAGAATTTGAGGAGGCTGTGCAGGGTTGTCAAATGAGTTACAAAAATAAGATGCCCATGAGCAACAAAAATTATATAGAAAGAAACTAGACCAATAACTGATTACCCTAATAGGCAGGCTAAGCAAATGGAGGTAATGCATCAAAATGAGCATACCAAATGTAGTGAACTAGGTGCAGTTGCAAATGTGTTGGGGGAGGGGTGTTTGCTTTAAATAGTGTTAAATTTATCTAAGCCTGCTTGCATTAGCACGGCATGATGTGAATACTCCTGTGCAAAGTGATATATTTAAATAGAATATTGCAAAACCATTTAAACCGATGCATTAAAAAAGAGTCTAAATCAAAATGTGTAACAAACTGAGGAAGTTAAAAAATTTTAACTAGTCTGTACTGCAACTGGTTGCTGAAAGGCAGACCTTAGATGCTGAGTCTGTAAAGGACCAGCCAAATAAATAATTATTTTGTGGAAGAATAATCCTCACAGTAGAGATAGTCACCCTAGTAAAGCACTTCAGGATGAAACTGTGTTACATGAGCAACAGCTGAAACAATATACAATGCAAATGAGCCATTAAAGAGCCATCTACTACCTCTGCCTCAGATAAAAGCCTGATTAAAGCTTCACTTGCACATTATTGCATCTCAAGCCATAAGTAAAAATGCTTCTGGAATGCAAACACTTAATATACAGGAAAAGCACACTTGTAATTGACTCAGCACAGCTCCTCGTGGTGTTCTGCAGAGTTCTACAAGCAGCAGCGAGTGGAAGAGTGACTTTCTATTGATTATAAGTATTATTTTTGCCTACTTATTTGCAACTGCTTTTTCTCGCCGAAAAGTGAGTTTCTTTAACTAAATAAGCTCTGCAAAGTTGTTTTTCTGCACTCCTGACTGTATTGCTGAGTTTTAGCATTTTTTAAGTTTGTTTTTGCTTAGTTTAACTGGTAGGCTACACACTCAAGTGCGCTAGCCAAATTAAAGCATTTACTATGTTTCTGTACCTAATTTCTGCTACTTTGTAAAAAAAAAAAAGAAAAAAAATATCCTTGTTTCCCGCCTTTACTGAACTAGAATATTCCAGTCTTCAGGTATTGCTAATCTCTGGGCTGTGTCATAGTTCCTGTGTTGCCCATATCCTTATTTGGATAGGAGGAAGCTTCTTTGTTCACCAGTGGGAGTGGGGAGCTCTGAGCAGCCTATCTGTCCCTTGAGGAGTGGTTCCAGCCCAGAAACTTGTAGCTTATTGACTGTTTTGGGCCATTTCTTATCTCTTTCTAACCCCCTGCTTTAAAGCCCGCTTTAGCATGCTTTTGCGCTTATAATTGACTCAGCACAGCGCCTCGTGGTGTCCTGCAGAGCTCTACAAGCAGCAGCGAGTGGAAGAGTGACTTTCTATTGATTCTAAGTATTATTTTTGCCTACTTATTTCCGACTGCTTTTTCTCGCCGAAAAGCGAGTTTCTTTAACTAAATAAGCTCTGCAAAGTTGTTTGCCTGCATTCCTAACTGTATTGCTGAGTTTTTGCACTTTTAAAGTTTGTTTTTGCTTAGTTTAACTGGTAGGCACACACTCAAGTGCGCTAGCCGAATTAAAGCATTTACTGTGTTTCTATACCTAATTTCTGCTACTTTGTATAAAAAAAAAAGAAAAAACAAAAAAATATCCTTGTTTCCTGCCTTTACTGAACTAGAATAGTCCAGTCTTCAGGTATTGCTGATCTCTGGGCTGTGTCATAGTTCCTGTGTTGCCCATATCCTTATTTGGATAGGAGGATGCTTCTTTGATCTCCAATGGGAGTGGGAAGCTCTGAGCAGCCTATCTGTCCCTTGAGGAGTGGTTCCAGCCCAGAAACTTGTATCTTATTGGCCGTTTTGGGCCTTTTCCTATCTCTTTCTAACTCCCTGTTTTAAAGCCAGCTTTAGTGCACTTTTGCGCTTGTAATTGACTCAGCACAGCTCCTCGTGGTGTAATGCAGAGTTCTACAACCAGCAGCGAGTGGAAGAGTGACTTTCTATTGATTATAAGTATTATTTTTGCCTACTTATTTCCGACTGCTTTTTTTCAGTGAAAAGCGAGTTACTTTAACTAAATAAGCCCTGCAAAGTTGTTTTTCTGCATTCCTGACTATATTGCTGAGTTTTTGCACTTTTAAAGTTTGTTTTTGCTTAGATTAGCTGGTAGGCTACACACTCAAGTGCACTAGCTGAATTAAAGCATTTACTGTGTTTCTGTACCTAATTTCTGCTACTTTGTAAAAAAAAAAAAAGAAAAAACAAAAAAAATCCTTGTTTCTTGCCTTTACTGAACTAGAATAGTCCAATCTTCAGGTATTGCTGATCTCTGGGCTGTGTCATAGTTCCTGTGTTGCCCATATCCTTATTTGGATAGGAGGAAGCTTCTTTGTTCACCAGAGGGAGTGGGGAGCTCTGAGCAGCCTATCTGTCCCTTGCGGAGAGGTTCCAGCCCAGAAACTTGTAGTTTATTTGCTGTTTTGGGCCATTTCCTATCTCTTTCTAACCCCCTGCTTTAAAGCCCACTTTAGCGTGCTTTTGCGCTTGTAATTGACTCAGCACAGCTCCTCGTGGTGTCCTGCAGAGTTCTACAAGCAGCAGCAAGTGGAAGAGTGACTTTCTATTGATTATAAGTATTATTTTTGCCTACTTATTTCCGACTGCTTTTTCTCACTGAAAAGTGAGTTTCTTTAACTAAATAAGCTCTGCAAAGTTGTTTTTCTGCATTCCTGACTGTATTGCTGAGTTTTTGCATTTTTAAAGTGTATTTTTGCTTAGTTTAACTGGTAGGCTACACACTCAAGTGCACTAGCCGAATTAAAGCATTTACTGTGTTTCTGTACCTAATTTCTGCTACATTGTAAAAAAAAAAAGAAAAAAACAAAAACATATCCTTGTTTCCCGCCTTTACTGAACTAGATTAGTCCAGTCTTCAGGTATTGCTGATCTCTGGGCTGTGTCATAGTTCCTGTGTTGCCCATATCCTTATTTGGATAGGAGGATGCTTCTTTGATCTCCAATGGGAGTGGGAAGCTCTGAGCAGCCTATCTGTCCCTTGAGGAGTGGTTCCAGCCCAGAAACTTGTAGCTTATTGGCCGTTTTGGGCCATTTCCTATCTCTTTCTAACTCCCTGCTTTAAAGCCAGCTTTAGTGCGCTTTTGCGCTTGTAATTGACTCAGCACAGCTCCTCGTGGTGTCCTGCAGAGTTCTACAACAGCAGCGAGTGGCAGAGTGACTTTCTATTGATTATAAGTATTATTTTTGCCTACTTATTTCTGACTGCTTTTTCTCACCGAAAAGCGAGTTTCTTTAACTAAATAAGCTTTGCAAAGTTGTTTTTCTGCATTCCTGACTGTATTGCTGAGTTTTTGCACTTTTAAAGTTTGTTTTTGCTTAGTTTAACTGGTAGGCTACACACTCAAGTGTGCTAGCCGAATTAAAGCATTTACTGTGTTTCTGTACCTAATTTCTGCTACTTTGTAAAAGAAAAAAGAAAAAATATCCTTGTTTCCCGCCTTTACTGAACTAGAATAGTCCAGTCTTCAGGTATTGCTGATCTCTGAGCTGTGTCATTGTTCCTGTTTTGCCCATATTCTTATTTGGATAGGAGGAAGCTTCTTTGTTCACCAGTGGGAGTGGGGCGCTCTGAGTAGCCTGTCTGTCCCTTGAGGAGTGGTTCCAGCCCAGAAACTTGTAGCTTATTGGCCGTTTTGGGCCATTTCCTATCTCTTTCTTACCCCCTGCTTTAAACCCCACTTTAGCATGCTTTTTCACATGTAATTGACTCAGCACAGCTCCTCGTGGTGTCCTGCAGAGTTCTACAACCAGCAGCGAGTGGAAGAGTGACTTTCTATTGATTATAAGTATTATTTTTGCCTACTTATTTCCGACTGCTTTTTTTCGCTGAAAAGCGAATTACTTTAACTAAATAAGCTCTGCAAAGTTGTTTTTCTGCATTCCTGTCTATATTGCTGAGTTTTTGCACTTTCAAAGTTTGTTTTTACTTAGATTAACTGGTAGGCTACACACTCAAGGGCGCTAGCCGAATTAAAGCATTTACTGTGTTTCTGTACTTAATTTCTGCTACTTTGTAAAAAAAAAGAAAAAAACAAAAAAATATCCTTGTTTCCCGCCTTTACTGAACTAGAATAGTCCAGTCTTCAGGTATTGCTGATCTCTGGGCTGTGTCATAGTTCCTGTGTTGCCCATATCCTTATTTGGAAAGGAGGAAGCTTCCTTGTTCACCAGTGGGAGTGGGGAGCTCTGAGCAGCCTATCTGTCCCTTGAGGAGTGGTTCCAGCCCAGAAACTTGTAGCTTATTGGCCGTTTTGGGCCATTTCCTATCTCTTTCTAATCCTCTGCTTTAATGCCTGCTTTAGTGTGCTTTTGCACTTGTATTTGACTCAGCACAGCTCCTTGTGGTGTCCTGCAGAGTTCTACAAGCAGCAGCGAGTGGAAGAGTGACTTTCTTTTGATTATAAGTATTATTTTGGCCTACTTAATTCCGACTGCTTTTTCTCACTGAAAAGTGAGTTTCTTTAACTAAATAAGCTCTGCAAAGTTGTTTTTCTGCATTCCTGACTATATTACTGAGTTTTTGCACTTTTAAAGTTTGTTTTTGCTTAGATTAACTGGTAGGCTACACACTCAAGTGCGCTTGCTGAATTAAAGCATTTACTGTGTTTCTGTACTTAATTTCTGCTACTTTGTAAAAAAAAAAGAAAAAAACAAAAAAAATCCTTTTTTCCCGCCTTTACTGAACTAGAATAGTCCAGTCTTCAGGTATTGCTGATCTCTGGGCTGTGTCATAGTTCCTGTGTTGCCCATATCCTTATTTGGATAGGAGGAAGCTTCTTTGTTCACCAGTGGGAGTGGGGAGCTCTGAGCAGCCTATCTGTCCCTTGAGGAGTGGTTCCAGCCCAGAAACTTGTAGCTTATTGGCCGTTTTGGGCCATTTCCTATCTCTTTCTAACCCCCTGCTTTAAAGCCCGCTTTAGCGTGCTTTTGCACTTGTAATTGACTCAGCACAGCTCCTCGTGGTGTCCTGCAGAGTTCTACAAGCAGCAGCGAGTGGAAGAGTGACTTTCTATTGATTATAAGTATTATTTTTGCCTACTTAATTCTGACTGCTTTTTCTCACTGAAAAGCAAGTTTCTTTAACTAAATAAGCTCTGCAAAGTTGTTTTTCTGCATTCCTGACTATATTGCTGAGTTTTTGCACTTTTAAATTTTGTTTTTGCTTAGATTAACTGGTAGGCTACACACTCAAGTGCGCTAGCCGAATTAAAGCATTTACTGTGTTTCTGTACTTAATTTCTGCTACTTTGTAAAAAAAAAAGAAAAAAACAAAAAAAATCCTTGTTTCCCGCCTTTACTGATCTAGAATAGTCCAGTCTTCAGGTATTGCTGATCTCTGGGCTGTGTCATAGTTCCTGTGTTGCCCATATCCTTACTTGGATAGGAGGAAGCTTCTTTGTTCACCAGTGGGAGTGGGGAGCTCTGAGCAGCCTATCTGTCCCTTGAGGAGTGGTTCCAGCCCAGAAACTTGTAGCTTATTGGCCATTTTGGGCCATTTCCTATCTCTTTCTAACCCCCTGGTTTAAAGCCTGCTTTAGCACGCTTTTGCGCTTGTAATTGACTCAGCTCAGCTCCTCGTGGTGTCCTGCAGAGTTCTACAAGCAGCAGCGAGTGAAAGAGTGACTTTCTATTGATTATAAGTATTATTTTTGCCTACTTATTTCCGACTGCTTTTTTTCAGTGAAAAGCGAGTTACTTTAACTAAATAAGCTCTGCAAAGTTGTTTTTCTGCATTCCTGACTGTATTGCTGAGTTTTTGCACTTTTAAAGTTTGTTTTTTCTTTGTTTAACTGGTAGGCTACACACTCAAGTGTGCTAGCCGAATTAAACCATTTACTGTGTTTCTGTACCTAATTTCTGCTACTTTGTAAAAAAAAAAAAAAAAAAAAAATACCCTTGTTTTCCGCCTTTACTGAACTAGAATAGTCCAGTCTTCAGGTATTGCTGGTCTCTGGGCTGTGTCATTGTTCCTGTGTTGCCCATATCCTTATTTGGAAAGAAGGAAGCTTATTTGTTCACCAGTGGGAGTGGGGAGCTCTGAGCAACCTATCTGTCCCTTGAGGAGTGGTTCCAGCCCAGAAACATGTAGCTTATTGGCCATTTTGGGCCATTTCCTATCTCTTTCTAACTCCCTGCTTTAAAGCCCGCTTTAGCATGCTTTTGCGCTTGTAATTGACTCAGCACAGATCCTCGTGGTGTCCTGCAGAGTTCTATAAGCAGCAGCGAGTGGAAGAGTGACTTTCTATTGGTTATAAGTATTATTTTTGCCTACTTATTTCTGACTGCTTTTTCTCGCTGAAAAGCGAGTTTCTTTAACTAAATAAGCTCTGCAAAGTAGTTTTTCTGCATTCCTGACTGTATTGCTGAGTTTTTGCACTTTTAAAGTTTGTTTTTGTTTAGTTTAACTGGTAGGCTACACACTCAAGTGCACTAGCCGAATTAAAGCATTTACTGTGTTTCTGTACCTAATTTCTGCTACTTTGTAAAAAAAAAAGAAAAAAACAAAAAAAATATCCTTGTTTCCCGCCTTTACTGAACTAGAATAGTCCAGTCTTCAGGTATTGCTGATCTCTGGGCTGTGTCATAGTTCCTTTGTTGCCCATATACTTATTTGGATAGGAGGAAGCTTCTTTGTTCACCAGTGGGAATGCGGAGCTCTGAGCAGCCTATCTGTCCCTTGAGGAGTGGGTCCAGCCCAGAAACCTGCAGCTTATTGGCCGTTTTGGTCCATTTCCTATCTCTTTCTAACCCCTTGCTTTAAAGCCTGCTTTAGTGTGCTTTTGCACGAATTTGTGCATAGCGCAGCATCGGGCAGCGCCGCTTAATCGGGTTTAAACTTTTCCCAGCTCCGCAAAGTCTACTCTGCACTTTTTCCCTTGGAACTGCTCTAAATCTCAAACTAAACACTCTATTCTCAATCTAAATCCCTGCACTTGCTCATATAAGCATTTTTTTTATAAGTTAAGCACTAATAAACTAAAAAAGCACTACATCCTCATATAATCATCTTGAGTACCTCATCCCCTATTGGTCCTTCTGATTCAGTTACAATGGAGTTCCCTATACTATTCTAGCATGTCGAAAGGTCAGTTTCTGGCTTCCTCTAGAGTCTAGCTGGTGAATCTGGGAATCTTGAGGCAATATTACAACTGCCTCATGTACACAGATAACCCTCTCCTCCTCCCAACAAGTACAAATATATGTGAGATATGCAACCATATAGCCAAACTGGAGGCTGAGCTCTCTCAACCCAGTACTGGCATAACCAGTCAGGAGGAGAAGGTAACCACACACACCATAAATCCAGTCTCACATAGACCTACCACAACTGCAAACCAAACACATAAACACACAAAAACATACTCGGAGGCTCTAAATAAAAATCTTCCAAAGCAGCAGAGACCTCCAAAGCAGACATCCAAGCAACCACTACCCCAAAACAAATCACATGCAACACATAGTTCACAAAGTCAGTGTGCCAAACAGTCACAGCCCTTAAGGCCTAACATACCTGATACACTTGTAATAGGTGACGCTATAGTCAGACACACTGACGTCCCGCTCACCAGGCTGAACAAGGAAAAGGTCACAGTGAGCTGCCTGTCGGGCACTAGAATCCGCCACATAACACAAGCACTCAGGTCACTCCAAAGCAGGTACAAATATGACTCAGTCATTGTCCATGCGGGTGTGAATGACCTGAGACTTACCTCCCTGGACTACATGAAAAGAGACATAGAGGAGCTCTCTGATTATGTAGCCCAGGCTGGTATGACCCTGACCTTGAGCAGCATCTTACCCTCACCAAGAATTATGCCACAGTATAAAGACAAAATGATCAATTTCAACAATTGGCTTACGTATTGGTGTCATTCAAAGGGGATCCAGTGTCTGTCTGCTTGGGATGACATGCTCGATAAGCCACGCTGCTTCGCAAGGGACGGCTTGCACCTGTCACCCCTGTGCTTTCAGATATTGGCAAAGGCTCTTGCCACCCCCATAGTGTCTTTTTTAGGCAAGGCTCAAAAGACAAACCCACCTCCTTAGACAACACAAGTAGAAAGAAACTAATGGTAATGCTGCTCAACGCCAGAAGTCTAAACCTCAAGATGCATGCTCTCGAAGCCCTCCTCAGTATGGAGAACATCGATGTCTGTGCAGTGACAGAAACCTGGTTTAAGGCTCCTGAGAGCACCCCAGCACTACCAGGTTATACCTCATATCATGCTTTTCGGCCTCAAAACTTGGACTGAACCACAAAAGGGGCGTGAGTATCCATATTCATCAAGGATACCCACACCTCCAGGTTAGTGGCATTGCACAAAGCATCAGAGACCATCCATGTGCAACAAACAGTGGGCAAAACTGCCTTCCAGTTTGTAGCATGCTACAGACCACCCTCTCAAACTCAGGAACCCCACTCAGCCTTCCTGAAGACACTGGAGAATATGAAGCTCTCTCCAGATACCATCATATTGGGGGACTTTAACTATCCAAACATAGACTGGGAGCATTACTCAAGCCCCAACACCCTTGCCCAAAGGTTCCTAGAATTCATAAACTCAAATGCTATGGAACAACTAGTTACCACTCCCACAAGAGGGGAAAATATACTAGACCTGATCATCACAAACATGAGGACGCAATGTTCCATACCAGAAGCATACCCCTCTTTGGTAAGATCAGACCATAAATTAATCTCACTGGAAATTCACATCCCACCCCCACCCCCAGCACTGAAGACCACAGTGAAGAACTTCTCAAAAGCTGACTTCACACTTCTTAAATCTGAAGTGGAATCCTTCAAGGCCCCCAGGCCAGTGGAAACTACAGCCCAATCTGCTGAATCCTTTATAAACGCATTCTATGGACACCTTCAGGAATGCATGGATCATGCAATCCCAAATAAAACCAAGACCCATTTCCCCAAAGGCAGGCGTCCTGTCTGGTGGACCCCAGCCATAAACAAGCTATACAACAGAAGGAGGAAGCTACTACATGATAAATCAAAATCCCTAAAAGGGAAGGCATCTCTGATCAGTACTACCAAAAAACTACGTTCCCTCATAAAATCATCCAAGGCCAGCTTTGAGAGAAAAATTGCACAAGACACTAAAGATAATCATAAGGCCTTCTTTAGTTATGTTAGAAACCTGGGTGGCAACTCCCAGATATGCTCAGAGTTAGTCCATAATGACAAAAAATACACTGAACCCACAGACATTGCCAACATCCTGGCAGACAGGTTCAGTACAAACTCCCCCCCCCTCCAAAAGGACAAATATCTATCCCAGCAGATTGTTGCCTCCCTGACATCTCAGATGCCCAGGTGAGAGCCGCCCTCTGTAAAGCAAAAAACACAGCATCAATGGGACCAGACGGTGTTCCGAGCTGCGTGCTACATGAACTACAAGAAGAACTGAACCCACACATAAGGCTGCTGTTCAATCTCAGCCTTACTACAGGATATGTACCCAAAGAATGGTGTACAGCAACAGTGGTCCCACTCCACAAAGGAGGTGCTTCTACAGATCCTGGAAACTACTGCCCCATAAGCCTGACTAGCCTGGTCTGCAAAGCTATGGAAAGGATCATTATGGAACTCATAAAGAAAGACATTGGGGACCTACAGACACTGGATCCTACCCAATTTGGCTTTGTTAAGGGCAGATCCTGCCTCTTGAACCTGGTCAACTTCTTTGAAACAGTCACCAAGGCCATTGATGAAGGTAAGGTAGTTCACACAGCCTACCTGGACCTCGAAAAAGCCTTCGACACAATACCCCACTCGGGCATCATAGACAAGCTCTCCAGCTTAAATATAAATCCCTATGTCATAAGATGGGTTGCAAACTGGCTCAAGGACAGAACCCACATGGTCAGAATTGCTGAAGCCATGTCAGACTCTAAACCAGTCACAAGTGGCATCCCATAGGGCTCATTCCTGGAACCTCTCTTACTCAGTATATATTTTTCTGAGGTACAGGCTAACACGGGAGGACTGTGGCTGACCAAGTTCGCAGATGACTGCAAACTGGGTGCCATAATTGACTCTGCAGCTGACACAAGCATCCTCCAAAAGGGACTCATAGAAATGGATAACTGGTGCCAGAGCCATGGCCTTAAACTAAACCCCAAAATGTGTATAGTCATACCCTTTGGGAAAAACAAAGTGCCCACAAATTACCACATAGGTAGTAATCCATTAAGTATGGAAGAAGTAATTAGGGACCTAGGGACGCAAGTTGATAGTAATCTCTCCTTTGACAATCACATTGCCAAAGTGGTTAGAAAGACCTTCTATATAGCCCATCTTATCATGAAAGGATTCACATCTAGATTAAGGGAGGTCATTGTGCCCCTGTACTCTTCCCTCATCAGGCCCATAATTGAGTACAATACCCCATTTGGGATGTACCTTACCCGACACCTGCAGCAACTAGAAAGATCCCAAAAGTACTTCACAAAGAGGATCAAGGGACTCAAACAAATGCCATATGCTACTCGGCTAAAGAAACTCCAGCTTTACTCAGTTGCATACCGCCTACTCAGAGGCGATCTATGCCTGACGTACAAAGCCATGTCCAACCCGGAATTAATGGACATGCTCCACCTCAGAAAATCCAAATCCCTTAGAGCTACACGATCGAGAGAATTGAACCTCAGCACAGAAATAAATAGGACATGCTGGAGGGACAGATTCATAACCCAGAGGCTCCCTTCACTCTGGAATAAAATCCCAGTCCATGTTAGGCAGAGCCCCTCACTGACTCTCTTCAAGAGGAATCTTGATGAGTAGATGGGAGATCGTAGTTTCACCCCGGGGGTCACTTCTGTGTCACTGCTAGACAGAGGCACAGTAAACTAACCTTAAAAAGGGCACAGTAAACTCATTCCAAGGGGTGGCAAAAGCCAAACACACTCTGGCTAGGCTTGTAAATGCCCTAGGGCAGATAGCCTAGTATGAACCTATGAACCGATAATACAAAATGAGAACTAATTCCACACCAAATTGGAAAAGTATGATGTTTCTGAATCTGTTGGTAAAATTCAACAGATTAACGTGCCAGAGGTAAAAGAATCTACTTTAACTGAACTGCAAGATAAAACTCAAAGGCTCTGCAGGATAATAAATGAAAGATATTCAGAAGAAAGTAACTAGTGTTTAATCCATGCAGACTACTGGATCCAACACAGTCTGGTTTTGTCAAGGTCAGGTTATGCCTACTACATTCAGTGGACTTCACTAAGAAGGTCACTAAGGCAATTGATGAGGGCAAAATAGTGGATATTGCGTACTATGACCTATTTGATACAATACCCCACTCAGGCCTTGCTAATAAACTTAATAAATTAGGCATAAATTCTTTTGTAATGCACTGGTTAGCCAACTGGCTCACAGATAGGATGAAATAAGTTGAGACTGGGGAGACGACTTCCTGTAAGAGGCCTGTCACCTGCTAAGTCCCCAGAACCCAGTGTTTGGTCTGCTTCTCTCTGGCATCTACTTATTAAAGTCAATGTCAATGTCAAGGGCTTCAGCTGACCAAGTCTGCAGATGATTGCCAACTTGGAGCAGTTACTGAATCCCAAGACACAGACATTTTTCTGGAAGATATAACACAGACAAATGACTGGTGCCAAACCATAGCTTTAAACTCAGTGCCAAGGAATGCATACTAGTACCTTTTTGGAAGTTGACCACCCTGGGAAACTACCTCATCTATAAAACACCACTAAGAGTAGACCCAGTATTCATAAACTTGGCAACACATGGATATAGTAACCTGGCTTTTGACCAATATGTCTCTAAGGTAGTAAGAAAGTCATTCTATGTCTCTCACCTTATAAGTAAGGGCATGGCATGGCATCCAAGTCCAAGAAGATCATCATAACAG
The DNA here is from genome assembly GCF_019279795.1 of Protopterus annectens. NCBI lineage: Eukaryota > Metazoa > Chordata > Ceratodontiformes > Protopteridae > Protopterus > Protopterus annectens. The sequence goes on from NC_056735.1 coordinate 964,569,039, forward strand.
TTTATTTAACCCTTATAAGAAATATCACTCAGTATAACAACCAGTTAACAACTGAAATGCCCACAAAGGTTCATCACAAAAAGAATGCATAAATCTTGAGTGTACATTAGAATGCTTTGTAAGGTTAACCAGTCCTGTGTTAGAATATTGTAAGCAGTTTTTATCATATGTATATCTAAAACATTTAATGTATTTACACATTGAAACCAGCATAAGAATCCATTTTGTTCCCAGGAGGTTATTGTTTCCCTATATATTTTGTGAGGAAAGTTCTTAGTGGTGGTAAATGTGGTTAAAAAGTCAAACCAAAGTTTTAGATCTATGTTTGCATTGATAAGTTTTCTAAAGGGATCATTGTTGTTTTAGAAGGTTTTGTTATATTATATTGTATAATTATGCATAATATGTACCAGGGTTTGTTTGATTTGTCTACTATTAAAAATGTTTTTAACAGATTAAATTCATTTGTTAATATAGCCGTTGTTAATTCTTTCCAGTTGGCAAAATAATTTGGGTTTATCCAGTCTATTGTATTTTTAAGCACAGATGCTTTTATATATGTTTCTATTTCTGGGAAGTAAAATCCTCCTTGTTTCCAGGGTCTAATGTGATGAGTTAGAGCTACTCTATTCTTTTTGGGATACCATAAAAATGTTATTACACATGAGTTTATTTCTTTAAGAATGCATCTTTCAGGAATTAACTGTATTGCTAATGCAACATATAGTATTTTTGGCAATAAGACAATTTTTATTAATTGCAATCTGTCTTCAAAAGTTAATATAATTTTGTTCCACTTTTCTATATATATTTTTATTGTTTCAATAATGTTTTTATAATTTAATATTGTTTTGTTTATATTTTTGCATCACACTATTACTAAATAATTTATAGTAACTTGTAGATCTTTTTTCTTATTTAAAAATAGAAATTTTGATTTTGATCTATTAAAGTGTAGACCTGAAATCTTATAAAATGTCTCCATTACTTCATCTAGCTCTCCTAATGACTCTCTGGAGTTTGATAGGGTTAATAAAATATCATCAGCAAAAAGCATTATTTTAGATATGTACTGGTCATAGACTTCTATTCCTTTTATTCTTGGATTATTGTGTATTATTTCTGCAAGTATTTCTATAGCCAAAGCAAATAAAACAGGAGAAAGGAGGCATCCTTGTTTAGTACCTTTCATTATATGGATAGCTTCTGAGGTGAAATGACCTAATTTAATGTAGGCTAAGTTGTTAATATATATGTTTTTTAGTAAAAAGATGAAGGGAGGAGGAAATTTAAATAATGCTAAAATTTTTAATAGATATTCCCAGTTGAGGGAATCAAAGGCTTTTTCTATGTCTAATTCGATTAAAAGTGTTTCTCTATCTTCTTTATTCACATAATCTATAAGAGTAAGTATCCTTTTAATATTATTGTGTGTGTGCCTGTTATATAAAAATCCAGTTTGATCATTATTGACTTTGAAACGGGGATTTTCATTCTGTTAGCTAGGATTGACATGAATATTTTGTAATCATTATTCAGTAATGATATAGGTCTGTATGAGGTGCAAAGGTCTGATGGTTTATTACCTTTAAGAATTGATGTTATGAGAGAATATTTCCATGAGGGTGGTATTTTTGCTTCTGACTGGACTTCTAGCAAAGTTTTATGAAAAAAGGAGATTACTGTTGAAGGGAAGAGTTTATAAATTTCCATAATTATACCATCTATCCATGGAGCTTTGTCAGATTTACTTTATTTTATCCTGTCAACAATTTCTTTGTAGGATATAGGTTTTTGTAGGTCTAGTTTTAAGTTTTCGGGATTTTTTTTTATATTGATAAGGTTTGTATCTAAGTTTATTTGGTTGGTATCTAAATCTTCTTTTTTGAAGTGTTCCATATAATGGAACCAAAATGCTTCAAGGATGTCTACTATATCTGATACTTTTTTCCCTTTCTTTTCATGATACATACTACTAATGTTATTTGCTTTAGATTGTATTTTAATTCTTGTAGATAAGTTATGTAGATATCTGGGGGAGGTGGCTAATGAGTTTATTTTAAATTTTTCCAAGGCTAGACAAGTTTTGTGTGTTAGAATTTAATTACATTTTTTTTTATTTAATTCCTCTATTTTTTTTTTTTTTTGACTTCTGGACAATTCTGACTTTTTTTAGATTTTACTGTCAAGCACCTGGTTTGCAAGTCTAATGATTCAGATTTCCACTCTCTAACTTTGTTTTTGTACCAGCTAAGGGTCTTACCAAATAAATATGCTTTTAATGAGTCCCAAACCATGACTTTACTGATTTCTGTTGTATTATTAATTTCAAGAAATAATTGTAGTTCTGACAACATCCAGGGTCTGAATTCTTTGATTTTTGTGATATATGATGGAATTTTAGTTGAGAGGATTAAAGATTTAAACTCTATCTGGGGCTTCATTATCAGAGAGTCATGATCTGAGAAGAGGCATGGAACTCTTGAGAAGTTGAGGATTTTTGTTTGTAAATCTTGAACTACGATTAATGTGTCTATTCTGGTTTGTGTTCCAAATCTATGGTCTTTATGGGAAAATAATAAGGATTTATCATCTTTTACTTTAAAAGTGTCTATTAAATGAAATGAATCAATCCATTTTTTTAAGAATTTTGAAATAGTTGCTATGCGAAAAGACTTGGTGGTTTCAGAAGCTTCTAAGGTACAATTAAAGTCTCCTCCCATTATAAGATTTCTTTTATAATTGTTGGAAATAAAATTTAGGTGTTTTTTAACCATTCATGCTCCAATTCCTGGGAACCAATATAGATTAGCTAAGGTCCATATTCTGTTATTAAATTTAATTATAACAAATGCTAGTAGACCTTCTTTGTCTTCATATTTATAAATAACTTTGGGAATGATTATGTTTTTCTTCCAGAGACTTGATACTCCTTTTGTCTTTGTTGTATAGGAGGATTGAGCTAAGACTGCATAGACCTTAGGGTTCAAAATAAAGCTATCATTAGTCTTAAAATGCATTTCCTGGAGAAATACTACTTGTGCCTTATTTAGATTTAAATATTTTAGTAAGTTTGATCTTTTATTTGCATTATTTAAGCCATTAGTGTTTAATGATAAGAATGTTAAATCCATTTCAAGTACTATAACAGATCTTAATGTATACAATTACTTTATAAGTATGTCCAATCTATTATCAGTGTCTGATCAATTTTTGTATAATGTCAATCAATGATTAGACATTTCCCCAAGGGTTGCTGATAAATGGCTTTGGATAAATTCTTAGTTCTTTAATTTTAATTTCCAATAATGCTGTGGTCTTCAGTAGGCTGTAGAAGTCTTCCAAAGTTGGTGTTATGTTTGTTTTCCATTTTCTTGTTATACACTTCCTTGAAATTGCAAGTATAGGCTATACTAGATACATGTTTGACCTATTCAGATGAGGACTTTCATTCACATTTAATAATACAAGAGCTTTAGTTAAATACAATGATTCATTAAATAAAGCTTGTAGAACGTAATACCATTCCAAAATGGCTTAATTTTAACACAATCAAAGAAAATGTGGTTCCAATCTGCATTGTGTACTTGCTCACATCTCCAACATATTCCTTTTATGTAAGAACTAATTTTACTGATTTTATCTGGGGTTAAGAATGGTTCAGTGCAATCATTTCCAATTAAAAACTTCCAGTATTATGTAAAGGATGCATATTTTATCGATAATAAGATATTTGTTTTAATATCTTCAGTTAACGGTATTGAGTCTTCTTTTGTTATATATTTCCAATATGAGGTTTTCAGTGTTGTTTTATAGTTTATCAATATTTTGTAAAATTTTGAAATACTGTTTCCCATGTCAAAGTCATTATATATGATTTCATATATGTATTTTGTAAAGTTAGGTATTTCTTTAAATGAAAAGTTGTTAATTATTCTACTTAAATCTTGTGAATATGCCAGAATACTCTGTAAGGTTAGCCAGCCATGTTGTAGAATTTTGTATGTTGTTTTTATTACTTGCATATCTACAACTTTTAGTTCTTTGATACAGTGGAGCCAACAAACAAATCCTTTCTGTTCCCAGGAATTAATAATTTCTCTATATATTTTATGTGGAAAGTTCTTTGTTACTATACATGGTGTTAAAAGATCAAACCAGATTTTTAAATTTATATTTGCATTAATAATTTTCCTAAATGAGTCAATGTAATAATTAATCATACAAGTTTTAGTGGGTTTAGTTATGTTATATTGCATACTAATACATAATATATCACATGGCAAATTGTTTTTATCTGTTATTTGACATTTTTTTTGTAAATCAAATTCATTTATTGATATTACAGTTACTAATTCTTTCCAATTTGCAGAATAATTTGGACTTATCCAATCTGAGATTGTTTTAGATATTGATGCTTTCATATATGTTTCTATGTCAGGAAAATGCAATCCTCCCTGTTTCCATGGTCTGATATGATGTATTAAAGCTATTCTGTTTCTTTTGGGAAAACATAAACATTTTATTAGGCATGAATTTATTTCTTTAAGTATATTCCTTTCTGGAAACAATTATATTGCCAAGGCCATATATAGGATCTTGGGCAGTAAAACCATTTTTATTAACTGTAGTCTATCTTCAAATGTTACTATTATTTTGTTCCATTTTCCCACAGAGATTTTAATTTTATTGATGATATTATTGTAGTTCTTTGAGACTAATTCATTATTATCTTTGCATAACTCAATTCCTAGATATTTTAAGATAGATTCTTGTTTCCCTTTGATGTGATGCCCCTTAGTCTGCAGTTCTTTTTTTTTTATTTAAAAATAAAAATTTTGATTTTGATTTATTGAAATGGAGTCCAAAAATTATGTGAAATTTGTCAATTAATATGTCTAATTCTTCTAATGTCTCTTTTGTATTAGATAATGTTAGTAATATGTCATCAGCAAATAGCATTACTTTAGATTCCTTTGAATTTTATATTGTTACAGCTTGAATCTGCCAATATTTCAATAGCCAGAGCAAATAGAATTATTTACATGGGACATTCTTGTTTAATGTTTTTGTTATATGTATAGATTCAGAGGTAAAAGGACCTAACTTGACATACGCTAAATTAATTGTATATATATATATATATATATATATATATATATATATATATATATATATTCTTTAGGAGATGAATAAAGGATGCAGGAAATTCAAATAGCATTAGGATTTTGAATAAATAGTCCCAATTTAGAGAATCAAAGGCTTTTTCTATACCTAAGCCAATTATGATTGTTTCTTTATTTTCTTTATTAACATAACTCTATAAGAGAAATGATCATTTTAATATTGTGGTGTGTGTGTCTATGATATATAAATCCAGTTTGATCATTATTTATTGTTTTGGATAGTGGTATTTTCATTCTGTTAGTTAATATTGTCATAAATATCTTATAGTCATTATTTAATAATGATATAGGTTTATATCAGGTACAGATGTTTGGGGATTTGTTTTCCTTTAGGATTGGTGTGATTAAGGAATATCTCCAAGAGGGTGACTGAATTTCTAATAGAGTTTTATGGAAGAGGGATAGTATCTTTGAAGGAAAAACTTTGTATATTTCCATAATTATGCCATATATACCTGGAGCTTTATTATTTTTACCCTATTTTATTGTATCTGTAATTTCTTTGAGGGATATGGGTGCTTGCAGATCTAGTTTTAATTTTTCTGGTATTTTTTTATATTAGAACATTTGTCATCTAGATTTAATTGATCGATATGTATATTTCCTTTTTGGAAATGTTCCATATAATGATTTCTATAGGCATCAATAATGTCAGCTATATCCGAGGCATTTTATCCCTTTCTTTTCATAGAAGATACTTTTAATGTTATTAGCTTTTGATTGTATTTTGATTCTTGTGGAAGAATTATGTAGATATTTGGGAGAAGTGGCCAAAGTATTACTTTTTAGTTTTTCTAAAGGTAAACTAGCTTTATATGTTAGAATTTCATTGTATTTATTGTTTAATACTTCTACTTTATTTTTCATCTCCAAATGATTTTAATTTTTTTCAGCTTTTACTGACAAAAGTTTGGATTGTAGATCTAATAATTCAGAATCCCATTCTCTGATTTTTTTTATACCAAGTTAGGATTTTACCATATATGTAAGCTTTTAATGAGTCCCATATCATTATTTTAGTTATCTCTGTGATGTAATTAATATCTAAGAAGAACTGTAATTCAGATAATAACCAGGGTTGGAACTCTTTAATTTTAGTTATATATGCTGGAATTCTGGAGTTAAAGATTAATGGTTTGTACCCATTTTGAAGTTTAAGTATCAATGAATTGTGGTCTGAAAAGGGGCAGGGGGTGATTGAGAAATTAATGATTTTAGAGTGTAAGTCATGGGCAGCAAACATTTTATCTATTCTAGTTTGGGTACCAAATCTGTGATCTTGATGGAAAAACAACAAAGATTTATCTTCTTTAAATCTGAAAGTATGTACAAAATGAAATGATTCTACCTACTTGTTTAAAGCTTTTGATACATCAGATGTACGCAACAGTCTTTTATTTGTAGTTTCAGAAATATCAAATATACAGCTAAAATCTCCTCCTAATATTAAGTTGCCTTTATAATTATTGGAAATGAAATCCAAGTGTTTTTTTAACAGTTCATGTTCCAATGCCTAGGAACCAGTATAGATTGGCTAGGGTCCTTATTCTGTTATTATATTTAACTATTACTAATTCCATAAGGCTTTTTTTATCTTCATACTTATAAATGATTTCTGGATTAATCACATTTCTTTTCCACAAAATTGTCACCCTTTTTGTCTTTGTCTTATAAGTGGATTGTGCCAAAATCATATATTCCTTAGAATTCCATTTGTAATTGCCATTTATTTTGAAATGAGTTTCTTGAAGGAAGACAATTTATGCTTTGTTCAGTTTTAAATATTTCAGTAGATTTTATCTCTTGTTAGGATTGTTTAAGCCATTGATATTTAAAGACAATAAGGTTAAACCCATCTTAGGTTATTTAGACTATAGGCTGGATTCAAGAAGGCTTGCACGGAGTCTAAGAGTAGAGTAAGACTCCAGACAGCCAATATGTCTGCTGAGCGATCCAGGAACAGCAGGCAGGGGCATGCATGAGAGCTCCTAAAACGACTCTTGCACGGACAATGTTAGGTTTTGCAAATTACCTCATTTGCTGCTGAAAGCAATGCAAATGAGGTAAATTTGCAATCCAGGAAACACTATCCTGTCCGAGTAAGAACTCCGTTGGTAACGGAGTACCGTTCTGCAAATAGCAAAACGGAGCAATGACAGCTCCAAATAAAGGATGCATCCAGTTGAGGAAGCATGTCAACCACCAAATATAAGGCCATTGGCATTTATATGTGTTGCAAAATAATAAAAAATAATTATTTTTCCCCCGATCGCCGATGTTTAAGTGTAGCGCAGCGCCACGCAAATGTACGGCGCTCTAAAAACCAGAAAAAAAAAGCCAAAAATAGGCATTTTATTAAAAATATCCACCTGCCATGCAGGTGAATGGCAGGCTGAAGACAACATGGCTACTGAGTAGTGGTTGCTAAGGGGGGAAGCTCAGTCTGAGAGATGTAACAAAGCATTAGTAGGCAATCCTATGCAAATGAACATAAGGATAGTGAATCCCAATTTTCCCTGCCACGTGAACCATGTCCCTAAAGTGTAAGAGTAGGATTAGGGGAGTAACAGAGTAGAAGATAGGTGACATCATGAGGGGGTATGTATCAAAGACTGTAAGCTTATTGGAGCAGAGTGGCATGTGTTTGCTGTGAGTTATCAGGACTGGAAGAGGCGTGTCTTCAGTTGTCTGAACTGAAACCCAGAAACCGAAGGTGTACGCCATGGCTACCACCAAAGTTTCTTGCAAAGATGCTTACACTGTGTGCACGCATTTGCATGCCTGTAAACCCGTCTAAGCCTGTGTGCGCGTGTGTGCATCCGTGTAAGCCTGTGTGCGTGGATGTTCACCCACCTAAGCCTGTGTAAGCCTGTGTAAGGCTGTGTGCGCGCATGTTCACTCATGTGCGCATGTTTGCGCTTGTTTGTGCGGTGCTGCCCCCTCTGGAAACAGAAAGGGAAAAGGAAGGAAAAGTAGTAGTAGGAAGTTAACCAAGGAGAAGTAGCAGAGCTGCCAGGTGAAATCAATCAGAATCAGCTAATTACACAGGCAGTACACTAGCCCAGCCCAGCCCAGCCCAGCACTTACAACTCTGCAAACAACATTCCCCCATGTTTTACTCAGAAACATTGCAACACTGCAGTATACAAAGAGAAGTGAAAACTTAAAAAGCTTAACTGAGACAAAAAAAATGTTAGGGGCTGCCATTGCTATTATAAGGCAACATGTGCAAGATGCTGAGGGTGGTGCCATTGCGAATGTTGCTGAGCAACCCACAGTGAGGAGACGGAGAAGAGTGTACAGACCCAGGGTAACCTACCAGGGGCTACATGAGCTGGAGATAGTGGAGCGCTATAGACTGGACAGAGAGCTCCTGCAGTAAATTGTTGAGCTGTACATGCCACGCCTCACACACAGAACCAACAGAGGGGAACCCATCCCAGTGGAAACCAAGGTATGTGTTGGCCTAAGAATACTAGTAACAGGTACCTTCCAGAGACCAACTGGCAATATGATGGGGATTTCACAGGCATCAGCATCCAGGGTACTGCACCAGTTCCTAAATGCCATGTCAGCACATGTCGGTGATCATGTATATTTCCCCAATTCCCGTGAGGTATTGGCCAGCAATATGCGTCTCTTCCAGCAAATAGCGGAATACCCCGAGGTAGTGGGTGCAATTGACTGCATGCACATACACATCAAAGCACCAGCCGGTGAGCGGGGTAGGGCCTACATCAACCACAAGGACTTCTACTCCATCAACTGCCAGGTCATCTGCGATGCCCAGGGCATAATACTGAATGTGTGTGCTGGCTGCCCTGGAAGCTACCCTGATTCCCATATCTGGCATCTGATGCAGCTGTACCAGACATTTGCCAATGTGGACATCCCTGACGGTCACCTAGTGGGGGATGCTGGATACGCACTGGAGACGTGGCTGATGACACCCATCAGAAATGCACAAACACCTGAACAAGAACTTCATAATGAGGCACACGCACAAACACGAAATGTAATCGAGCGTGTGTTTGGGATGCTCAAGTCACGGTTCCGGTGCCTGGACACATCTGGTGGAGCCTTGCAGTACTCACCAACTACATGTACCCAAATTGTCATGGTATGTGCCATGCTACACAATATGATCCTGTGAAAACAGCTGCAGCAGGAACAGCATGGGGCAGGGCTAAACAGCCCCCCACCATTGCCAAGGCCTGCACAGGCACAGCATGACTCGGAGGAGGAAAAACCTGACCCTGCCCCAGTAGGCAGAAGGAGGCGTGCCCAGTATGCCTTGGCCTTGGCAAAGAGGCAACGCATAGCACATACACTGGCTCAGTAGGAACCCTGGAAATGATACCTCTCTCTGACTTGCACATAAAATAATAGGGATGCCTAACTTGACACTACCTGTTTCCAACCATGTATAGGGAGTGTAGTATGTGCATCTGACATAGGCAGCCCTGCAGCACCACCGGAGGCATGATTGCCATGTTTTAAGCAATATAAAGCAGTGCTAAGCAGCATTTACCAATATTTAGTATATGTAAACAAAATTGCCCATGCTAACTAGCGCAATGTTGGCCAACATTAAGCAATGTTGGGCAAGGTCGGGCAAAGTCGTGCAAAGTTGAGCAAAGTCAGGTAAACATGCTCATATTTGCTTTACTGTTCCTTAAGCAGTCTGGTCTGCCCAGCATGAAAATAAAAAGCAGTGACACGGCTCGAACCCAGGATACTGTGCACTATGGTCACAGAACTGAACCACTAAGCCATGATAGCATTTCAATGGCACAGACACAGCAGAACAATTGTATAGTAATGAAAACACAAAGAAATGCTGTATCATGTCCCTAAAGAGGCATATGGGTAACATCCCCCACAGGCCTATGCAGACAGAGAACATCAGGCCAGGCGGTGTGATGTGAGTTGTGTAGGCTATGAAGTCGCAATCTAATATACGTGACATTGGACGCTAGGATATGTAGCACAGTAGTATGCCTCAAGCCAGTATGATAGGCAACAGTACAGACTGAAATGGTGTACCGTACATAACAGTGCAGGCATAGCAAATGTGTATAAGTGTCAGGTGAAACCCTCATCCTATGTACACCCACAGTAACAATCAGGTGTGCCCCCGGGTAGAAATGTACAAAGAATAGCTGTCCCCCCTGTATGTAGAAATGTTGATAAGACTATGCAAAGTGTCTCATGGAAGCCCTGCAGGCACAGCATGATCCCTGTTGATCTATGACACAAAGGTGAGCCCTACTGCAAAAATACAACTTGATTTTCCATACACATATAATATAAATGTCTATACCGGGCGTGCTCACGCACTCCAACAAATGTATTGGATTTCATTCAGCATCACACTGAAAGGTCATACTGGGCATGCTCACACACTTAAAGAAACAAAGCAAATGTCAGGCAGCAACATACTGAAAGGTCATACTGGGCATGCTCACACACTTAGGCTAAATACGGATGTGATAATAAGGGATCTATGGACAAATGTGGATAGTCATCTCTACTTCCAGAAACACATTCACAAAGTGGTCAGAAAACCATGCTATGTGTTCACACAAACTGCCAAGGTCTGTGCATGTAGGTCAAAGGAGGTTCCCACTACTCAGCAGTCATCAGACCCATCAGAGAGTACCACAACACACTTGCAATGAATCTGACTAGGCACGTTCAGCAGCCAGAAAGACCACTGAAGTACCTTAACAAGAGGATTACTGGCCTCAAATAGTTGCCCCATGCAACAAGACTGAATGTAACCCAATCTGTACTCTGTTGCATACTGTCTACTCAGGAGATCTCTGCCCAACAGACAGGTCCATGTCATGGCTACAGTCAGATCTGTTCTGAGTTACAGCTCAATGGCACTAAATATACAGACCCAACTGATATTGCCAACATCCTGGCAGATAGGATCAGTGTTAACTTTATCCCCCTCTCACCCATGAAAGAGCACATCTCTATAATGGAAAACTGCAAAGCTGCTGTTATCACAGCTGCACAGGTAAAAAAACACTCTCCAAAGCCAGTATCACAGCAGCCATGGGACCAGATAACTTCCCAGGCTGTGTAGTATCTACTTCCCTGAAGTAAACTTTAACATGGAAGGTCTGTGGCTACTGAAGTTTCCAGAGGACTGCAAACTAGGAGCCATAATTGTAAACACTAAAGATGTGGACATCCTACAAAAGGGCCTCACTGAGACAGTTGGCTGTTTTCAAAGCCATGGGCTCTAGCTCAATGCCAAAAGGTGCATTGTCATCCCCTTTGTTAAAACCTCTGTGGCCAAGAACTACAACAAAGGTGGTAGTATACTTCACACTGAAAGTGTGACAAGAGTCCTTGGGTCACAGGTGGACAGTGGACACAACTGTGATAATCACATTCCCACAGTAGTCAGAAAACCCTCCTATGTGGCACATCTCATCACAAAATGTGTCTCATGCAGAATAGAAGAGGTCATTGTTCCCCTCTACTCATCACTCACTAGAACTATAATAGAGTGCAACGCCACTTTTGCTATGTACCTCACAAGACAACTACAACAACTGGAAAGCCTGCAGCAATACCTCACAAATAGCATTAGCAGCCTGAAATACATGCCATGCACAGACCATCTCAAAATGCTCCATCCGTACTCCCTTGCATATCGCCTACTCAGAGGTGTTCACTGCCTAGCATACAAAGCTATGTCAAACACAGAGCTGCTGGACATGCTCCACATAAAACACTCACAATCCCTCTGACCTTCGGACCCAAAACCACGAGTGAAATACAAAAGGAAGGGGTGCACCCATTTACCTTATGGATACCCACAACTTCAGGTTAGTGGCACAGCATGAGGCCTTGGAGACCATGCAAGTGCAACTAACATTGGGCAAAGCTGCTCATCAGATTGTAGCCTGCTACAGATCACGTACCTTGTCTCAGGAACCTCACTCAGTATTCCTGAGAACAGTGGAAAATATAAAGGTCCTATCAAACACCATTATATGAGGAGATCACAATGACCCAAACATTGAGAGGGAGAATTACTTGTGTACAACATCCTTTACCCAATGTTAACTAGAGTTTAAAAACTCCAACACTCTGGAACAGCTGGTCACCATGCCCACTAGAGGTGACAAAATACTGGACATGATCATCACCAACATGGGGTACCAGTGTTCCACAACAGAGATAAGCCCTCGCTGGTAATATCATATCATAAAGTAATCACACTGGACATCCACATCCCCCCCACTGAGTCAATGAAATCACTGTGAAGACATTTTCAAAAGCAAACTGCGACTTCCCAAGACCAAAGTGGAATGTTCAGAGTTGCGGGTGCTATGTCCGACTCCAAGCCAGTCTCAAATGGCATCCCACAGGTCTTGTTCCTGGGACCCCACCTGTTCAGTAGATACTGCTCAGAGGTACAGGCAAGCACGGGAGGTGTATGGCTGAACAGGTTTGCAGATTTTCAGGTTTGCAGGTGACTGCTAACTGTGGTCCATAATCGACTCTATGGCTGACACAAACATCCTCCAGAAGTGTCTTACAGAGACTGATACCTGGTGTCAAAACAATGCCCTCAAGCTGAATGCATAGTCATCCCATTTGGGTAAAACAAAGTGCACACAGATTATCACATCGTTGGTAATCCAGTATGTATGGAGAAAGTCATTATGGCTCTGGGGACACAGGCAGATAGTAAACTCCCCTTTGATGATCACATGGCCAAAGTGTTCAGACATTCCTTTTATGTAGCCCACCTAATGTCACCTAATGTAACCCACTTTGTATAGTCTGATGATGTCACCATCCTACAAATATACCTGTGGAAAAAAGACATTCCTGTAATGTGTATAGCACGTCGTGTTAATGCATATTCCTCTAGTGTCATGAAGTAGTCCGATAGGGGTTTTAATCCTGCACTTGACACCTACGTTTGTGTGTAATTACCTTGGCAAGGAGCAACCTTTTTGTAGAATACCTTACAAGTGGTATACTTATTTTTGTCAAGTCTGATGATGTCACCATCCTACAAATATACCTCTGGAAAAGAGACATCCCAGTAATGTGTATAGCACGTCATGTTAATGCGTACTCCTCTAGTATCATGACATAGTCAAATAGGGGTTTGAATCCTGCACTTGACACGTTTGTGTGTAATTAACTTGAAGAGGAACAACCTTTTTGTAGAGTAGTAGAACATCTTACAAGTGGTATACTTATCTTTGTCAAGTCTGATGATGTCACCATCCTACAAATACACCTTTGGAAAAGATACATCCCAGTAATGTGTATAACATGTCGTGTTAATGCGTACTTCTCTAGTATCATGAAGTAGTCAGATAGGGGTTTGAATTCTGCACTTGACACCTGTGTTTGTGTGTAATTAACCTGCAGAGGTGCAACCTTTTTGTAGAGTAGTAGAACACCTTACAAGTGGTATACTTACCATTGTCAAGTCTGATGATGTCACCATCCTACAAATATACCTGTGGAAAAAAGACATCCTAGTAATGTGTATAACATGTTGTGTTAATGTGTGCTGCTCTAGTATCATGAAGTAGTTAGGTAGGGGTTTGAATCCTGCACTTGACAACTGTGTTTGTGTATAATCACCTTGGAAATGAATAACCTTTTTGTAGAGTAGTAGAACACCTTAAAAGTGGTATACTTATCATTGTCAAGTCTGATGATGTCACCATCCTACAAATATACCTGTGGAAAAAAGACCTCCCAGTAATGTGTATAGCGCGTTGTGTTAATGCATATTCTTCTAGTATCATGAAGTAGTTAGGTAGGGGTTTGAATCCTGCACTCGGTGAGTGTGTGTGTTCTATGTGTGTGACACTGTTGGTCAATGTGTTGTGGGTTTTGCTTTTACTACTGTATGACATATCAGTATGCATTGCACATGTGAGGTAGCTGTGTGGCAAATACATATACATACATGTTACCTCAATTATTGCATGTGTGGGAACCCTGCTTTCTCCAAGAACACAGCTGTCATCTTTGCCAGACTGTGCTGCTGCTTCCTAGACCTTAGGTCACATCTGTATGCTTGTGACAAGGCCAGCCACTGCAGTGATCCTTGGCCTAGGTCATCCGTGTCACACACACTCATTATGGTTTCTATTGAATTGTGTGATTGAGGGTTTATGGCTGAGGTATATGTCAGACCTGTTCAAATGCAGCAAAGTCTGTCAATGATGACTATTCATTATAGGCGTACAACAACCTTTGTGGATATGCATGCAGACTCCTTATTGCTTATGTGATCCACCGAGGGATTTCAAAATACCTTAGGAAATGTGATTATCAAAGGAGAGATGACTTAACACTTGGTTGCATGTACACACCTGTTCATCATGTTGGTGGCTACTACCTATGTGGTACTGTGGGGATACTATGTTCCCTAAAGGTGGATGACTATGCTTAGTTTGGCTTATAGCTTTACAGCATGGGTTTGACAACAGGTATCTGTCTGTATGATACCCTTGTGGAGGATGTGTGTGTCATCTGGAGAATGCATTATAGGCCACAGTATGCATTACCAGATGTGGATGGACATATACCTACTGTAACTGCTTGTACCTAAGAGAGCTATATGCCAAACAGGAGTGGTCTTAGTAATGGGTGCAGGTGAATACCACTGGTTACTGGAATAGTATAGTACCTAAAGGATCCAAATGTTGCTGTGTGTCCTACATCTGTGTGTCAGTTGTCAAAACCTCATCTAACGATTGGTTATGGTCAGGCTGTTGAAGTTATGTATACTACCAGAATGCAAAACAATGACAGATAGTAACAGTATCACCCACAGCACAGTGTCAAACCATGTCATACACACATGTGTAGTCAGGTTCCGAAATGTGTGTAGTATAATGCATACTGGCCACCAATAGAAACTATGGAGTGTTACTGTGTAATACAGGGCATGTCACCCTGCCCATGTGTCCACTATGCACGTACATGCAGACAGTGCACCTCCACCATGTTCACAAATGTACACCTGCAAATCTGTGCTACACACATCCCACACATACTGTCCACTCTCTAACACATGCTGCCAATACTACACACATCAGCCAAGTGGCACGTGGGCAGACAATACACTATTTTAACTAACACTGGTGTAAACAATACTGCAATGAAAATCATAGCTTTAATGCATCATGCCTGCTCAGCTACACCTTCAAGCATATCATTACACTCTACTGCTGACAACATGGTAACATTGCTATACTGCTATAAAGTCACCCTGTGCATCAGCACCATGGTAGCCTGTTCCTACATTGATGTTACATATGACAGGAGGTGGCACAGTTTTCATCATATGCACCGGGTGTGTTGTTGGTTTGCCAGAGGCCTACAGTGAACCATCCAATCGACATGTATGTGTGTGTGTGTGTGTGTGTGTGTGTGTGTGTGTGTGTGTGTGTGTGTGTGTGTGTGAGGGGCAAGAGTACTGCTATGGGCCAATGTTGATGTAATGAGTGCGGGTATGTGTTAGCCCTAGGTGTCTGGTTCATGTGTGTGTGTGTGTCTGCATGCACACAGTTCCACCATGTGGCTGCCATATATGGGTATTTGTGGGACAGCCACAGACTGTACCTGCCAGGCTTTACAGATCACCATTTCTGGCCATGGATACGGTACCTGTGCCTGGCAGGGGTGCTACTGACACTATTAGGTACTATTAGGTACTAAGAAAAAAACACTTGGTAGAGAAATCCACTTTACACTTTATATTTCTCTACCAAGTGTTTTTTTCTTTTGTGTTCTGCAGTTAGTGACTATTAGGTACTAAGCCAGACTGGGTACTATCCCCAGAGGTAGATGGATGTACACTGGACCCAGGTCCCTGCTGGGACTGTCCAGAGCCACATGCACGTGGTCTTCTAGGATGTTCTATGGACAGCCCACCCCCAACATTGCTGGGGCTGGTACTGACACTACGGGAGCGGCTGTGACTTGAGGGACATTTTCGGCGACTGCCAGCTGCTGATGTTGCTGGCATACATCCACGGCGATGACTCAACCATCCCGCACTGTCCTGACACATGGACATGACATTGCGGAGGACATCTAATGTCTCTCCCCAATGTCTATCAGTGACCTCAGTGTAATTACGGATGGTACCTGCTAGGTCACGGATACTGTCAATGACGGTGGTGTTATGTGCCCTCTGTGCCCTTAGTCCCTGTCTGGTGTACCGTTCCATACATGCCTGTGCCTCCATGACAGCCTGGAACATGCGTGAGGTTGTAAGACCTGTGGCATGTCTGCCAGTGGCATGATGAGCAGCAGTGCACTGATGAGAACCCCTGGACATCCGCCTATGTGGTACCCTTCCAGACATCTGGGCATGGCTGCTGTGTCAGGATGCATGTGCCATGGATACCACACTGTCCTGGCCAATGCTGACTGTACGCTGTCCCTCAGCTAAGGGCATTGGTGATGGATGTATTGGCAGTATGACTGTGTGCATGGATGGGGTGGACACTTGTGTACTGTTGATTGGTGGCCCAATGACAGACCCTGGCAAACATGCCCATGCCTCAACACACCTATCATCATCATCACTATTTCGCTCAGTGACATTATTTTCCCCACTGCAGTGAACCAGCCCAAAGTCAGCACCTGTGAGAAGAAGACAGGAAACACACTTTACGACATGTACATGATGTTGGCACACATGAACACATGCACACATGCGCACATGAACACATGCACAGATGAACACATGCACACATGAACACATGCGCATATGCACACATGCACACATGAACATATGCACACATGCAAACATGCACACATGAACACATGAACATATGCACACATGCACACATGCACACAAATGCACTCCTCACTAAAACAGACACACACACACACACACACACACACACACACACACACACACACACACACACACCACCAGCAATCCAGAACATATTCAATAGTGGGTGATGGTGGGGTACAGTATCACAAGGCAAACAGTTATATCACACGTGTCAGCATGCAGGACGTGTGTTGCTCAACAGCATGCAGTGCGGGTGTAGACAGCCCTTGCTAATAACAGTATACTTGGCTTTGATGCATGTGTGTTGTTGTTCAGTGATTAGCCTCACCCTGGAATGCAATGTGTACATGGACACAACATTGCTGTGCAAGTATTAAAAGCTCTGCAATGTCCTGTGCACCATCACTCACAGGTATACATACCATGGCTGGATGTGTATCTGTGTGTCACATAGATATCCATTTCTGATTAGAGCATCTGTGTCTTTAGCAGATAATTGTGGACACAGGTTTAGCACATGCATGCTATGTATACACACAGGATGAATGGTGCATGTATACCTGATGGAATACCATTGCTCAACATAGCCATTGTACAGTGGTTATGGTGAGTGTAGGACATATTGTGGACATGCCGGTGCCAGCCATGACATGGCATGCTACAACACAACTGCAACATTAAGCATCATGCATGCAAAGTGTGTGTCATGTGACCTATACACTCAATAGCATTACAAGACATATATGTGTCACTTTGTACAAATGGCGATTGCTATGCATAGTGTGTATCGGTGCATATGTTTGCACACACACAACATTGAGGTGCATAGCAGTTAATGCTATGTGTGGTACTGTGGTCACTGTAATTGGATGGGGTGTAGTACCATGAGCCATCATCATGCAGCATCATGTGGTCACTCAGGGCTAATAATGTGTGCCAGACCAGCACATACCATGCTGTACTGGAACTGCAGTATGATGGCTACATTCACCATTTCACAGCCAGTTGTTACATGGGTTTGTATGGTGCCCAATAGGGGGGATTGCCTAACATGAATGTGTTATGTGTTGAAGAGTATTGCACAGCCATATGAGAGGCATCTACCCCTCAGGTATATTATGTGTGCTGTCTGGATGACATTTGGGATACTGGAGTGTGACCTTACAGCGGGTGTGTAGCATGTTAATGTGTACTGCGTATGACAAAGTTGTGTATGTTGTGTGCATGTATATCGACTCTGCCTATCCAATGTCCACTACAGTGTTGCCACAATTGTGTGGGATGCTCTGTGTATCATTTGTGTTTTAGGCAGCTATCCACGTTACTGGGATGTGCATAGTCTCACAGCAAATATGCACAGCATGCATTATGCGTAGGTGTGATACGTGTACATGGCCTACACCTCACCTATGACGTGCATATATAATTAGCAATATTGCTGTCACACGAGAGGGACCTACAAGGATATGAGACAGTTTGTCAGTGGCAACAACTGTGGCATTACTACTGTGTGTATGCAATGTTACAGTAGTACAACGGTTGACAGTCACAGGCCTACAGATTATATTCCTAATTATTAGTATTGCACAACACTAGGCACCACATCTTCTAACTACACAGTACACATCTCAGATAAGCATGCTCTACCAATAGAGGTAACAGCTATGCCATGTTACCTGCATGCTCCGTGTCAACTTGCTGGGTGGCTCCGGACTCCATGATGATACATGTTACTTGTTGTTGTTGTTGGCCAGGAGCCACGTGGCTCAGGAGCAGCTCCTCCACTCTGGTGAGGGGGGGATGGATGGCTACCCCACCACCTGTGGCAAGCTGTTGTCTACGGATATCAGACGCACGCTGCTGGACATGTCCAATTAAATCACTGCAGTGATGGCGTACCTGCTCATATGTCCAGTTATGCATGCCTATGTCATTTACCCTATGGACAAGATCTTGCCACAGTGCAGTCCGCTCATGCTGGTCCTAGTTGGTTCTGGAGAACAGCAGGGCATAGTGCTACACCAGGCTTGTTGTTATCTGTTCCTCCTCTGCTGGGCTATAGGTGGGGTTACGATGGTGGGCCATGACCCTGGAAGACAATGAAACAATATGTGTGAGCAAATCATGTGGCACACTTAACATTCTAAAGTACAGATATCAATTAACTGCCATATATAGCAACCTATTGGCTGTCACAGGATACACACTTTCAATACCACATATCAGTGCTCAGCCCACAACTGCCTGACAGTGCCTGGCACACTCTACATATCAAACCATGTTTTGCACAGCAAGAAAGATAAACCAGTATGTAAGACTATACAACAGTACATGGCACACTGTATGCAACACAATGCACCACCTAGCCACAGGAGGTATATATCAAGCTAATGCATCAAGAAATATGTAATCCATTGCAATGATTGTAAAGTCCAGTTACAGTATTACCAGTATACCACACTAGTGGTTGATGGCAAAACCCTGCCTAACATATGTGCACATTCGTTAATATAGGTGGCATACTGCTGTACTAGAATATACATGTTGCTAGATACACACCTATATCCTGTAACACACACATGACTGAGGCCATGGTACAGGCATACCCACACACACATCAGACATACATACCAGACACAAAGGTATGGCAACCCAGATGACCTTTATCTGTGTACCATACAGTACTGTGTGTCAGTAGTTACAAAACCTTATGCCTGAGGTATGTAATCTGTGAGGACTACAGGGAACACACAAAACAGTGGTTCCAAGAAATGTGGACATACATCATACTGTGCTGTTCAGGCATACAGCTTCAGGTAGTAATACAGTTCATACAGGAGTTGGATTCACCAGCAGTAACACTCAATAAGCATACATGTACTGCTTTAGCCTACAATGGGACACCCCAGTCGACACCAAGGGACTACGACAGACCATATGGCATACTGCTTTTTCCGCCTAGCAATTGCATACACATCTTTTGCTGGGATCACAGCTAGGACACATAATACCATGACAGAAACAGTTTCCCACTAAGCTATCACAAATGTACAGAACTCTGACACATTCACCAACACATTCACCATCACACTCAGTCAACCTCACATAGCAATTATTGCAACAAGTACATGTGGGTGTGTATCACTTCATAGGTAGGTAATAGGCTATTGGCCCTAGGGCCTATAGAAGTCTAGCATTATGCTACCCTGGGCTTTGACACAGAGGTAATTACGTTTCACGTGGCTCTGACAAGCAGAACCACAGAGGTGATTCCCGGGGTGAATTTCCTATCTCCCATACAATCATCAGGATTATTTATGATGACTGCTAATTAGGAGCTTTGTTTGCTATTGATAGTTGGTTTGTTCCAGAATATGGGACGTCTCTGAGATAGGAATCTATCCCTCTAGCATGTGCTGTTTATTGAGGTCACAAGGTTTATGTCCCTAGAGCGTGTGGCTTGTAGGGATTGTGATCTGTTTACGTCAAGCATGTCCAACAGCTCTCGGTTTGACATAGCTTAGTATGTTAGGCAGAGGTCACCTATGGGTAGGCGGTATGCGACACAGTTTAGCTGTGGGTTTATGAGATGATCGGCAACTGTTTGAGGCTGGTATTACTCTTTGTGAGGTATGTCTGTGTCATTTCCAGTTGCTGTAAATGTCTTGTGAGGTACATACCACATGGGGCATTATACTTTATAATAGGCTTTATGCATGATGAGTAGAGGGGAACACTGACCTATATTTCCCTGGATGACACACCTTTTGTGATGACGTGTGCCACGTAGACAGATGACATGACTAGCGTGGCACTGTGATTATCAAAGGGGAGACTACTGTCCACCTGTGTCCCATGGTCTCTTATCACACCTTAGGTGTTTAGTAGACTACCACCTATGTGGCAGTTAATGGGTACAGAGTTTTTGCAAAAAGGGATGCCAATGCAGTGTCAGCACTGAGCTGAGTCCATGGCTTTGTCACCAGGCATCTGTTGCAGTAAATATGACCCTGTCTCCCTCTCTCTCTCTCTCTCTATATATATATATATATATATATATATATATATATATATATATATATATATACACACACACACATACATATAAAAATCCATTGGTGTACATATAGATATACATATAGGCACATATACAGTCTACCTTTCATGGTGGAAATATCAATTATGTGAAGGTTGTGAGGTATACAGTTATGTCATAATATTGCACAGTGTTGTGCGGAATGCATTGAAGGTGTTCTCAGCCCATGTAGCTTTAGCAGGCCTCACTGGCTGCAACACTGAAAACCTGATGAATCATACCCACAGCATTTAACCACCACATATCATATACCAGCACGGTATGCTGTCTTGTTTGCCACACACTACAACCTACATAGAAATATGCACATAACAACCTTCAACAACATATATATGTCCACCCTTCACAAACAGTTGCAGTATGTCCCTTGCTCTATGCACATGTACAGATGCTAATATATCTGACACAGACAGATCTTCCGTATGTGTGTGCCATACCCACACAAGGTCCACACTGTTGTAAGTTCGTGTACCTCATGGCTGACCTGTTGGGCCTTGCTGCAACATGAACAGGTGTCACATGTGAGCACACAGTAATATTAGAGGATGTATATATAGCTGCAAATGCTAGATTAGCATACTAGCCTGGTACAGCTGTTGCCAATACTAAGCTACACATTAATATGACTATCATGCATTTGTTACTCTGTCACATCCATGTTTATATAACCGTATGTGCTACTCCCCCAAACAGACATTGTACACACTACTGTACAGAACACAGATAACATGGATCAGATGTTTGACATTTAATGCTGAACTACATATGTCAGTCATATCCCACTGCACACAGCTACACACTGATTTCTCCATGCCAGTAGTTATGCAGGGCATCTGTGCATAGATACGTACTGCTGCCACATATGGATGATTCAAACTATGTACAGTGCTCTTCATAAACATCTACTACATGCCAGTAAATACATAGCTGTTACATACCTTTCCTTTGTATGTGTTCGTATTTGTCGGTTCCGTGTGTTTTGTAATAGATTTCTTTTTTATATCTTATTTTGTTTTGAGATATATATTTTTTTCAATATAATTTTTTTCAATATATTATTTATTTTTCAATATATTTTTTTAATATTTTTTTCAATATATGTTATTTTTTTCAATATATTATTTTGTTTTCAATATATTATTTTATTTTTTATTTTTTTCTTTCAATATAATTCTTTTTCTTTCAATATATATATTTTTATCTTTTTTCTTTTTTTCTGCTGCTGTTGTCTGCATCTGCATCTGTCTCTCTCTCTCTCTCTCTGTCTCTCTCTCTCTGTCTCTCTGTCTCTCTCTCTCTCTCTCTCTCTGTCTCTGTCTCTCTCTGTCTCTGTCTCTCTCTCCCCATTGCATGTGTGGACAGCAAGTACAGCCTGCTTTTATAGGTATCTACACATGTGCATGTGATGGCCTCTGCACCAATTGCTGGTCACCATTTGCAATTGCATGCAACCTGCTGTGTGGTACTTGCAGTACTCACTGTCATCACAACCCAATGCTATTAATTGCTAAGTCAGGTAGGCGTAGCCCTTTCAGCTTTCCAAAGTGGGGACCATGCTTGTTTGCTGTGGACACCATTGTGTAAGTCAGAAGGTTGGTATACTTCTTATAACTGATGCTAGGGGTGTAGCCAGTGATTGGAATGTTGTACTCAGACCTGAATGTTGCCACTTCCAGTGCACAGTTGACAGTGTAGAATTGTACTCACCCCTACAAATGCTAACACAAGATACATGGGAGTATGTAGTTTCTTTTCTACTTATACAATTAACTGCCATACATACGTAGTTATTGAGATGTTTTCATTTGGCACATGAACTGTTTGGGAACTGCTATACTGTGGATATTAATGTACTCACTTCTGCACAGTTTGTGCTTTTTCTTTTGTTTACATTATCACAGGATGCTCATGAAAACTGGACAATTCCAGTACTGAGTATGCCTACCTACATCCTTGCTGGAGCTTGAAAACACACATATTTTGTACATTTGGGTGGGGATTGTCCTGCTATGATACTGTGTGGGGGTTGTAAAGTGCTGCTGTAACATTATTTATTGCCAGAATGTCTGGTTCTGTTATCACAGTCATGTAATGCAATTCCACAACAACTGCTGGTAAAGTTCCACAGAACAGGTTTTGTGTTATGGCATTCCTATCTTTCCTTTACATGCACTCATTCTGATGCATGATATATATATTTCAGCAACAAACTGCTGTATATCTACTGTGGCTTAGTGGTACTTCATGCAGTCTAGTGTGTCCAAGGTCCGGGGTTCGAGACTGACAGTGGTGTTTTATTTTGCTGCTGAGCAGAACAAGGGCTCTTACATGCAGGGTGACTAAGGCACTTTTAAGCAGTTGTAAGTGGGTTTGCATGGGTTTGTGCAATGCTTAGCAATGCTTAGCTAAGCGCACACAAGCGCACACTCGCGCAGACCCGCTAACTACTGCTAAAAAGTGCTTACTCCCGCTAAACCCCGCGCTCATTTCTTTGAAAGAAAAGAAAATGGGGAGATAGGAAAGTGGTGAAAAAGGGGCACAAAGAGGAAAAGACAGTAGGGAAAACAGCTAGGGATGTGCAGGACGGGTGTAGGGAAGGTCCATAGCTGTCAATTTCTTTAACAGCAACAGCTGTGCATATACTAGTAATTTGGAGGGAAATTTGAAACCTTCCACCCCTGACAGAGGGGTGAGGACAACTAAGTATGTTGTACTGCCAATTAAATTTCAGTTTATGTGTCCAGCGGACATGTGTGCAAAATGGGCAGCTATGTATGGGGCATAATTTTTTTGTGGGAGCAGATTGCCCATTTTTTTTTTTCATGTGAGAGTGGAATGTGGGGTAGGGGAAGTAGGTATATTTTGGGAGGTAGGTTGTGGAGGTAAACAGACAAGACAAACAAGATGCATACAGGGGCAGAATATGACACATGGGGTGGGTGAACACCATTGACGGGGAAGGATGTTTGGAAATCACAAGCCCATTAGCCCACAGATGGCAACAGTGGAACTGAGATCCCCACCCATGGGCAGTCACCACTGCACCTTCACAGCCCAGAGGGTGGCTGTGCTGGGGGCTGCATCAGAGGGGCAGGCTCACCCGTGAGTCGCGCCACTCTTGCCTCGAGCTGGTGTAGAGGATCAGCGACTGAACGCTTGATCTCCCTACACACCACAGCCCGGACCGTCTGGAGGGTGATAGGTGGCCCTCCTCCGGCCACGCTTGCACGGGGGGGTGAGCCCCATCCCCTGCAGCGCTTCCACCCGAAGGTGGCACAGGACCAATGGAGGAGGAGGTCCCGGGCTGGGCACTGGACCTGCTTTTGCCAGGTGCCATCACCAGCAGAGGAGGGACAGGTGAGTCCGCTGAGACCGGCCTTCCCATATGTTCTATGTTTAGGAGGATTTAATGACAATATGGGTTAGTAATAGCCAACAGCATTCCAATTTAGTTGTAACAGCATGCAGTAGTATTCCCATTAACCCAACACACCAGAGTTCCAACAGTTGAACAGCAAGCATAACACATGCATATATAGAATAACAGTGGACATTCCAACAGCATGCAGGATTGATTGGTGGCAACAGGCCACCAAGATTGTGGTATGTGAACAGGGCACATGCATCAAAGTAAATGCAGATATTTATAAACCAATAGGACATGTGTCCCAACAAATGTTATGAGATTAGACATACCCATTGAGGTGTGGAATTGCATTGTTTATGCACATACAGTAGGGTGTAAAAAGATACCTCTATTAACAACATATATATACTTATAGTTTACACTACATTCCTATTGACTGTAGTTATATATCCCCTACATGTATTATTACACTAGGCAATGTCCGTTAAATTGTGAAATGTGTTTTGCTAGTTCTTGACCTGTATCTGACATACAAACTGTCCTGGATGCGGTTGTTACTGCTACATATTTATATATTTCATTTATATTTATATATCTACATATCTGGATGTGTTCAGATGACGTTATCAGGTATATGTTAACAGCCCCCTACATTTCTAGCAGCAAACTGACATTTTTGGGGAACACAATAACAAGCTAATCATGTGCCAGATTAACCTGTACATGCTGGCTATGAACCAACAGTTGACGACTGTATATATGCTTAACAGCTATTGGCACTCCCTTCATCCACTTTATATGGGCCTACCCATGTGTGGGTTGACTGCACTTAATACAACAATACTATTTCTATAATGCAAGGGTACAACAACATATCGAAGAAAGTGACATGGACCCAATTCAGGAATTATACCTTTATTAATTACATTACACACTTTTCTAGTGGCTCTCTCATTTATTTGATATATCAGTGCATGCAGAGGTCTTTTATGCAAGACATATTATACCTTTATTAATGGGTTACACCACCTTTTCATGCTGTCTCACTTATGTTATATAACAGTACATGCAGAGAAGTTATTCAACACTTATTATACCTTTATTAATGGGTTACAACACTCTTTTTCAGGCTCTCTCACTTCTTTTATATGACAACACATGCAGAATTATTACTAACCTGCCTGGTGGCGCAGCCTTAGCAGCCTATCTGCATAGGCTTGTTGATTCGCAGCACGGACACTTGCAGCTGTGAAGTAAATGAAGGGATATTGAGACATACCAATCCATAATATAGACTACAATAGCAATTCTTACATACTTCATTCCATGGCTACATACTCAGTAGTGGGGCATTTTCCATTTCACGGGCTTCCTATATCCACTGGTTCAGTTGGCCCTCCTTGCATCTCTTCAGGTCTGAGTAGTGGTGTCTGACCTGCTCACCAGTCCAAGGAATGTCTGTGGCACTGGTGAGATCATGTGCTAGATGGTTCCAGGCTTCTACTTTGTACTCAGTGTCTTGAAACTGGCCCTGCAGGAGTCTTGCATCATGATGATGGACGAGAAGCCAAACCATTACTTTTGACTCCTCAATGCCCCACCATTGCAATCGAAAATGAGAGCCCTCTCCAACTCCAGCCATACTGCCTGCAGATGGGAGCTACAACCAGTTATGGCAATTATTCCTGCCTATGGAGCTTAAATATGCCTCATTTCCCACACTCATTTGTGATTGACCAGTTTTGAAAAATCTCAGCTAATAGCAAACCTGCTTAGCAATGGGTAAACTTCCATTGATATATATGAGTGTGTTGGAAATGCATCCATATGTAAAGCTGTCATGGCTTAGTGGTTTAGTACTGTGATTATGGTGCACAGTATCCCGGGTTCAAGGCCTGTCATTGCTTTTTATTTTACTACTGGCCAGACCGGCTAGGAGGTGTGGCTGTGTTTAGCCGACTTTGCTCAACTTTGCCCAACATTGCTCATCGTTGCTCTGCATTGCTCTATGTTGCCTGACGTTGCCCGACGTTGCCCAACATTGTGCTAGTTAGCGCGGTGCGCAGCTCCATGCAAACGTTTTGTTTGTGCTAGTTGGCACGATGTGCAGCTCCGCACAAAGCTATTGTGCTAGTTAAAGCAGTGCTAAGCTATGAGCAATTATACTTAACTGTGATTAATACTAGTAAACTTTGCTTAGCAGTGCTTCACATTGCTTAAGATACGTTACTTATGCATTTATCAGTATGCATGACTATTCCACCTTCATATATATATATATATATATATATATATATATATATATATATATATATGTGTGTGTATAAAATATCGTTCACTACCACATAGGCCATTTCAATGCATGTTACTAAAATTGAAAAGGTAAATATCAGGAATTCTTTTTATGCACACATTTCCTACAGAAAAAAGGAAGGGAAGTGGCGGGACTCGAACCGAGAATGCTTCCTCTTTGTGCGAGGGCTGTACCACTATGCTATTGCTATTTGGCTTAATTTGCATATACGTAGTTTATTATCCTCTTCGATGTCTACACTGCTAACTGTAGGTAAGCAATGGGCAAACCCGCACATACACGTGCAAATATATCGGGAATAATAAAAAAAAAAAGGAAAGCTTTACATTTTAAACTTGTACAGGGATTTAGAATGTGGGGGAGTGTAGTGTTGGGTATGTAGACATTTGAGCGGACTCGCTCATTTCAGTTGACATTTGCAGTTTAGGCACTTGCAGGGACGTGGATATTTGCACTGCTCGGCAGTCTGACACACCCCCTGCACTCATGCCTGCTTCGTGTTAGCCTTAGAGTTGAGTCAGCGCACCCTCATGAATATGTATGATGCGCTGACATCATACGCTTAGACTGCACTTTCTGTGCAAGACTTAGTCTTACACGGAGGATTAGTGAATCCCGGCCTATGTATTTTTTGTTTTACTGTGGCTATTAAACATTTTCCTCTGGTAACTATAAAGTATATGTTTGAGCTTTTAAAGGAAATTATCAGTTTTATACTTTGAGTGTTTACCAATAAAGTAATGTTTTGGTCAGGTATACTAAAATGTTTTTGTGAAATAAATTTAAATTAATAAATGTTAACAAAACTAAGATCCACACTAACCATGGAATGAAAATCATTCCTCATCTGATGGATAAACCTAGGTCCGTCAGATTATCACACATACCTTGACCATTCAGAAAATCTGAGCTCCATAAATTGAATTGTCATATGGAGAATATTTGTAATAGGAATAAGCAATATTTATATTATTTTGAACAGATATAGTGCTATTGTAGATTAGGCATATTTCTAATACAATATAAATGTCTACTTATTGTATAAGCAATTAATATTTGCATGAAAGACAGATGACAAGCAATTAAATCATAGTAAAGTAGGATGTATCATATATAAAACCTCAGTAAAAAATTATAGCACACAGTTATTTAACATATTCACCCTTACTGATGAAGTCTTTCAAAACCTATTACTTAATATAAATAGATGGTAATAATATTTATACTTAATGTTTATAATACAATGTATTTTACTGGATATATCAGAAGTTATATTTCATTATTTGCCAGCATTTAAGTAATCACTTTTTTGTTGCTAACTTACTTAAAGCATCAAGTTTGTTTTATGTGAACATTGATGAAAGTTAGTGCATTTTAATTATCAGTGCATCCCTAATCCCCCCATTTCCTACATATAATGTTTTTCATATCTGTCATTTCTTATTATAAAATAAGTGAAATTATAGGTTAAAAACAACAACTTCACTTATTGTGATTAATGATTACAAGTTCCCTTTCCATATTCAGAAGTTGCCATTTTATGGCATATACTGAAAGTTTTTAGATTTAAATGGCAACATTCTATTTTGTATAATCAGCAAAGGTTAAACTGAGTGATTATTGTCAATTTAATACTATTTGTTCAGAATGTGATTGTTGCATTCTGTGACATTCCTAGTTCAGGCTTCTATTGTTTCCCTTGAGCAACTTTGTCAGTTTGATGTCATGTATAAAACAGTAGTTACCCTAGTAACAGCTTAAGTATTATGTATGATCAAGATGGGTTACAAAACCACAATCCAAGTTAAAGCAATTATATGACTTGTTATGCACATTTACTTATATAAGAAAATCATCATGCTTCCCCTTGATATTCAATATAGTGTATGGCATTTATGACAAGTTAAAACAGTAATGTTATTATACACAAACCCATGTTATTAAACTGAATGTCTATTGTCAGTTTAATACTATTTGTTCAGAATATGATTGTTACAGTCTGTGTGACATTTCAAGTTCAGGCTTCTATTGTTTCTATTGAACAACTTTGTTAGTTTGATGTCATGTATAAAACATTAGTTATCTTGGTAACTGCTTAAGTATTATATATGGTCAAGATGGGTTACAAAAACTACAATTCAAGTTAAAGCAATTACATGACTTGTTGTGCATATTTACTTATATAAGAAAATCATCATGCTTCCCCTTGATGTTCGATGTAGTGTATGTCATTTATGACAAGTTAAGACATTAGTGTTATACACAAGCCCACATTATTAAATCCTGTCTTTAATATCTAAATTCAGCAGACTGCTTCATCTTATATGACAATTATATATTTTATGTCTACATTTACTAGAATCATACATTGCATAACTATTGTGTGTTTTTTTTTTTTTGTGGCTGTTGCTTAGTTATTTGAGAGACCACAAGCTGTAATGCTTATTCTTATTATTAGCTCCTTAAAGCATGTTTATACAGTCCATAGACTTTAAATTATGAGACTATTTTAGTTTCTTATTTGTTAAAAGTATATTTTCATCCTTACATACACACATATCAGTACTTCAAGCATGGGCAACAATGCCCATTCAGTTTTGCCAGAATACATTTCACTAGTTCATGTGGTGTGTTTCCGGTCTGTTCTTAAAATATCCAAACCAATATTTGTCCTGTTCCATTTTACCAGCCTGTTCCATGCAGTGGCCACTCTGCCAGTGAACCACTCAACACACCTTCCATTCCCACAGATATTTCCACGAAGGAAATCTGATGACTCTGTAGCACTTCCCAGCTACTCCAAACACCCCTAGAATCAGCTATCCCCATATGCCTAACACGTCCACAAAAGATCACCTCCCAGACCACTGCAAAGGATACTGCACAAGACCAAGTGCTCTTACTCTGTCACAATAACTCAGACTTCCACTCTTATGTAAGTCCTTAATGTGTTTGGAACAAAATAGATTTTAAATATAAGACTGCACTTATTATTATTATTATTTATCAAGAATCAACTTAATGAACTAAACAAAGTGTTGGGAGATCATCAATATGTGTACATGTGGTTTAAAACAGCCCTTTTATTACATATATTTTTTTAAACCAAAACTTCATTGCCGAGAATCATCTTGGAGGCTCCTCAAATCCGTTAAGCATTATCGTCACTCTGTCTGCATTACCATAGCAACTTGGGAGCTTCTGTTTCTGTTAGTGTGTCTGTGTACTACATACCAGAGGCTCGTGATGCACCTGAAGCAAAGCTTCACTTCACTGCAGTTTCAAGCCTAAAATTCCCTCCCTTTCAGAGAGGCAGCAGCGAGGAAATGAACAGAGAGCAAACAGATAAAAAAAAAAAAAAACTCCCAACAAACCACCACAAGAGATAACACATTCTTCCAGCCTTCCCACCTCTCACTCAGATGTATAAACAAACTATTCTCTGCCAAAATATCCCAAGTCACAGTTTTGTCTACCCCCTTCCCCTGGATCCAGATTAAAACACCAAATGTCTCTTCCTAATACACAAGTATCAGTAAACCTTGATCACAAGCTGCAACCCAGAGCTTCCCAGAGACGGAAATGGCAACATACAACAGTTGCCAGACACAGATGCATCCACACAAACTAAGTCAGGCTTAATCAAACAGTACTCAAAGCTATGACACCTGCCATAATTGATATTAACTATGTTTAGATAGAATAATAATGACATTTGTACTAGCTGCCACTCATGGCTGCATCTATGCACACCATATCAGAATTCACCAAACAGCACTCGTAGCTGTGATACTTGCCACAATTGATATTAACTATATTTAAACAGAGTAATGATGACATTTGTACTGAGCTTGCTACTATTATTTAATCAGGATATACATGACACTTCTAAATCGTACTTAACAGAAGAAGGCATTAGTCTCCATGACAGCATTTTTTTTCGAAACACTCTACTGTTACTGCTATTATATATGATGTTAATTTGTTACATTTGAGTCTGAACTCTGATGAATGGTACCTTCCTGAATTAGTTAATTAATTAATTACTTAAATTATTATAAGTAAAAACAATGAAAAATGAACAAAATAAGTATTCATTGAGTTCAAGTAGGGGAATAGAAACTTCTATATTTGTATTATATGTTGCTTTATTTGGCTTATATATAATGTAAATAGTAACCCATCTTGACCTACCTTTGTTTGTGAAGAATAATTCGACTCTTTGAACATTCTGAATAAATCATTACTGTTTCTCAGTTGTTTAAGAAACCCTCTTTTTTTAAATAAAAACAGATGACAAATGATGTACCATATCAGTTGATACTTTGAGAGATGTACCTGTAAGAGTTATTTTTTGGGACAGCTATCTTGGAATCAGTTTTTTGTTTCTTCTTTCTAGCATCAGTTCAAGGATTTGTTTATTTTATTATTTTAACAGTAGGGGCCATCCATTCCATTTCTTCTGGATAGACACTATGTTGTTTTTCATGAATATAGTAGCTTATTCTAAGTCATTAAAGGTTCTCATCTCATTGGCAAAAAGTATTTTTAGCTTGGCTGGAAAGGTCAGCTGTGCTTTAATGTTGTTTTATTTCAACAGTTTTATTATTGGCCAGAATTTTTTCCTTTGTTCCAGTATTCTGGAAGAATAATCATTGTCAAATCTTATCAGGCTTTGATTGTATTTTAAGGGTGATTTTCTCCAAGCAGATGTTCGTATTAGTTCCTTGTCCAAAAATGAAAGAAATGTTATAACTATGGATCTAAGTGGAATATTTGTTGAGTTAGAAGCAGGTTTCCTCAGTGGTCTATATTCCCTTTTAATTCCAAATGAAAGCCCCTCTTTCAAGTCTAAAAATTCAGGAATCCAGGTTAAGAATTAAATAATGTCTTCTCCTTCAGTGTTTTCAGGTAGACCAAAGATCCTTATGTTGTTTCTCCTTTCCCTGTTTTCTAAGTCATCTATTTTGTTAAGCAGCCATGTATTCTGTTTAAGCAGAAATTCTTTTTGGAATACTTCCTCTTTGAGTCTCCCTTCAATGTCATTTAGAGAAATCTCTGTATTTGATATTTTTTGTATGGTGTTGCTGTAATAGTTCCTTAAGAGTATCAGTCTGTTTTTGAGAATTTAATTTGAGGTTTTTTGTCATTTTTAAAGCCACCCATCTTCAAATATAGTTCCTCTAAGGTAGATGTCATCAATTGCATTTCTTTTTTCAAAGCCGCATCTGGATGCGATTTCCTTGAGTTGTTCATATTCAGTGACTCAATATATCTCCAAGTTACTTGAAAGGAAAATGTTTGTATATCTCCACCAAAATTGATATTTATGTAGTTTAGTAGTTTATCTATAAATTTCTGACATTTTAAACTTGAAAATAATAACATTTTCCTATATTACTATACTAGTTTATGGAGCTCTCAAAATTCACTGCTCTCAGTTGACCATCTATGCTCCACCCCAGGAGCTGGAAATTCTGATGGATAGAGGCAGTAGTTAAGTCAGGCCCTAGCTCACATATACCTCTCTAAAATAACATCTAGAGAACGGTAACTTGTAAGAGACATTTGAGTTGCATGGCAAAACTTGTAAAGGTCCCAGTGTTTGTTAGCCTAGTTTATACCTATGGACCTATACCACAAGCTAACCCAAACAAAGGTAATGTTCTAAAGTAACAGACTCTGAAGCTGAGGTTACTAATGCAAGTTCCTTAACACAAGAAATAATGAGTTAAGATGTTCAAGTGAACTGTCAGAATGTTCAACTGAATTGTTAGCAAACCAGCAACCTGGTAGTCTAAAGCAATGTCCTAAAGTGGGGGATGAAACAGAAAGCAAATTTGTACAGCGGTAGTTAGTTTGGAGGTTGGAATAAACATCCTTGTGAGCTGGAAAGGGGGTGTTCATGTTACATGAGAATTGTACTCCTAAATAATCAAATATAAAGCTGAAAGTAGAATATCTGAATTGACTATCTTGGGGAAGGGAGTGGGAGATCATAAACAGGAGTGGCATTCCTAGTGATAATACCAGGGACGTATCCTATGCCTAGATACACAGGGTATATGCACTGACAGAAGTTCTTAACCTTACATCACTGCATATTAGGATGGGTAATGAGTATGGTATACAAATAAAAAAAATCATGTGGTCACACATATGCTGCTGTACTGTGATGCCTCCATCTCCTTGCAGGCAGCAGGGGTGGTCAGATTGCCTCAGGGGGGTGTTCAGGAGTGACTCCTGGCTTCTGAGATCAGGGAGAAGTACCAAAAGCAGCTGATGACCTGCCCCACGAGGGGTAAAATTTTATGTAGAAAAATAATCGATTATCCCAGTTGCAATAACAGTGCCAAGCCTAGAAAATTGTGTATACAAAATTAAAGGTAGCAAACCCTGCAATTCAAATGTGCATCAAATAACAAAAATCTCATGGAGACCAAAGAATATTTAAAGTTACAGCCTATAAAACCTGAAAGCAAAATAAAATTATGTTACAGAGCACCATGGGTCAAACGTTCAAAATGAAAATGTCTTATGAGTGAAATATCACAAGACCTCGAGAAAGGGATGCATGAAACTCTTAATAGAGAGAAAACTGTGGTTTGCATAAGGTAGAAATATCAGAACTACAGAAATAAAATAAAGTTACATTTTCATCTTATCAAGATGGTGGCCTGTGTTATTAAAAATGTAGGTAGGGTTTGTTGCACTGAAAAACAAAGGTGCACAGTTTCAATACCAGTGCATACCAGAAAATGTAAAAAAAGTACTAAGAAAGAGGATAAAATATGATCTCAGAATTTGAGAGTATTCCTATAAACTGTGTCTCTAAAAGTTTTGAAAAGAAAAATGTTAAAGCAATTGCAAAACTTGGTGATGAACTAATTGTAGCCATGAATGGGTGTGATATACAATGGAAAGATAATATTGTTTACCTGGATGTTACACAGGAAAGAACAAGAATTACTCATAGAAACAAAACTGAATTTTTTGACAGTACAAATAGAAATGCTGTCATGCATGAAACAGGGCTGTGTAATAAGTGTGACAGTACAAGGGGAAAGTAATACCAAACATCGTGGTATGCTCATCAGGAAGGTAAATAATACTGTAAATGGTGTTTAAGATAAGCTTGACAGAAATTACTTTGTCATTACAAATCATGAGCCTAAATGGAAATGCAGTGTTCTTTCAGTGGAGATGGAGAAGACCGGTTATCAGAACTGGGGAGAAGGAGTAAAGGAGTAATCTAAAGTGAGTTTGTGAATGCTAGTGATAACCATGCAATAACCATTGCAGGGTTAACAGACACATCAGACATGAATAGCTCATAAACGCAGTTTGGTACACCTGAGTGTGGATGGCTAAAGCTGGTACTATTTATATTTTCCTGCAACTCCATATAATAGCACTAAAAATGTTTGCAGTTTAGAAAAATCTATGGTACGTGTGACATGATCTCTTTTTATTTGAAACTCATACAAGACAATTCATCTATTCTAGGGCTATTGTACCGAGTTTCATCCCCTGGGAATCAAAAGAAACATTCTATAAAAATGTTAAATGTTGCTAGAATCAGCCCAAATTATGCATCTGTTATTTACACAAATGTATCTACCTAAGTGATGTAGTGAAACATTTTGAGGTGGGTACTCATTCATTCATTCATTAACTCTGCAGTAGCCACTTTATTCTGTTCCAATGTTTAGGGACTTGTAGCCTGTCGCTGCAAGGAAATGGAATAAGAAAGAAACTATACTGAATGGGAAATCCATCCACTGTTGGGACAACACCCCCACCATCACACACACACACACACACACACACACACACACACACACACACACACACACACACACACACACACACACACACACTTGCACACTGCATCACAGCAGTGGGAAATTTTGGTTTTGACTTGTAAAATTCACATGTAACCCCTTCCTTGGGATGTTGATGGAAATCAGAGATTGAGGTAAAACCTCATATCTGCACAGGTAGAACATTCAGGCTTGGAAGAGATGGCAATCTAGCCAGAACCAAACATGAGAACAAAGCAGAGTGAGGCTTGTAGACAGTAAACCTTTTAATGAAATTTGGGAACAAATACATTACGTTGTCATCCTTCTGCCCTGAGAGTTGTGTGACAGGTTGAAGTAGAAACTGGCCATGTTACATTTTATTCAGAAACAGAAATGCATACACATCAAAAGACATAACACCACATTGGAATAAAACAAACAAAAAACAAATACAGAATACAAAATCTGAGAAAAAAAATAAAACACTGCAGATAAAATCATTTGACTACAGAATAAAAGGTAAATACAGAATTCAAAATCTAATAGACAGTAAAAACATAAACTATGAAATATTAGTACAAAGAGAAATAAAAAGTTAATCTGCAGAAAAAAACAAAACAGCAGTGATACATAATCAGAAAATTCCTCTCACAACTTTGTGTATCCGCACATACCCCAAATTGTATACTTTAACTATGAGTTGAAACCGTTCCTTTGCTAGTTGCACAAAGAGGCTCTAGTTTGCATTGAGGTACATGTTCTTTCTGTGTGAACTCATATTGCTTTATTTTAGAAAAATACCACTCCAGTAAATCAGCTCTATACCTCACAGGTACTATTCCTCCATTAGCCACATTGCAGGCATCTGGAACCATGAACTTGCATTTTCCAACTGTCTCTGTAGCCAGCTTGGTTGAAATGGGCATTCTGTGGAAATGTAGAAGTGACAATCACCTTTTCTACTAGAGTTATAGTTATATAATGTTACGGGAGGCAAAGCCCACAGCCACTACAAGTAAGAAGTAGGTTGCCAGTACAACACAACATCTCACTAAACCAATAACACACAGCTCAGACCAAATAAATAAACCTACATATGCTGATGCTCTTAAAAGTAACCAATCTAAGTCATAAAACCCACTTAAATGTAATGTAAAAATCAAGTACCCTCAGCAACCTATCAAATGCAAAACACAGACAACAACCAGCATGAAACATACATCCAGAGAGTCACATTGCTTAAGTCAAAAGTTGAAGTGTA
Organism: Protopterus annectens; assembly: GCF_019279795.1. Lineage (NCBI taxonomy): Eukaryota > Metazoa > Chordata > Ceratodontiformes > Protopteridae > Protopterus > Protopterus annectens. Next base: position 964,604,886 of record NC_056735.1, read on the forward strand.
AATCTCTACGCAGTCAAATATCCTAGTTGTTGATTGCATAATGAAACATTGATGTGCCACTCAGCAGGCTGTGCAAGGAGAGGGTCATGGTCATTTGTCTATCGGGTATCAGGATTTTTTATGTTATGCATGCATTTCAGTTCTTACATCACAAATAAACAGTATTAAACCCAATATTATTTTCCTAGGTGAACTAAACTATCCAACTATAGGATGCAAAACCTATACCACCACTAGTGCACAAGGACAGGGATTCCTGGACTTTGTCAATACAAATGCCATGGAACATTTAGTTAGAAAACCCACTAGGAGGATCAACATCTTGGATCTTGTCCTTACTACTATGGAAGAATCTTCAACCATCCTTTGTGAACCATCATCCGTTATTACACCTGAATGTAAAGCTTTCCCATTCAAAATAAAATTTAAACCATACAACCATTCCACTTAAAGTACCTTTAGAAATGTCTGTATTACCTACTACGAATAAATACATTGTCAAGCTCCAAATCCCCACCAAACCCAGTTAACTCAACTGTATTTGAGAAAACATACACCGCCACACTATACCAACATGTAAACAGCTATATAGATGCAGCTGTGTCCCATAGTAGCAACAATAGGGCAAACCTAAAAAAAAACTGTTAGTGTAACCATAATATCAACAAGCTTTACAATAAAAGGAAGAGAATTTTCATTAAAATTAAGAAGCAGAATTCTGAGATTAGTAGAGCCCTCATCATTGAAACAAACAACTCAAGAGCTTAATAAAATCCACAAAAGTCAAGTATGGGGATAAAATAGCCCACCAAGCCAAAGGCAATCACAAGGCCTTTTTTGCTTTGTTCATAATCTCAGAAGCACAATGCAGCACTGCACTCAGCTGATTATGAACAAAGTTACTTACACTTATGCAAAAAATCTAGTAAAACTACTGGTCAATAAATTCAGCTCAAACTTTACACCTCTTTCCCCTCTGTCCATCCCACAAGATATACCTAAAACCAGCTTAGACAAAGTATGATTTAGCCAGCTCCTAACAACAATGTTCAATTTCAGCCTCCATACTAATTTTGTACCAAGCAAATGGAGAACAGCTACAGACATTCCCCTGCATAATAAAGGACCCCCTACAGATCCAGATAATTACAGACACATAAGTCTGGCCATCCTTAAATGCAATGCCATGGACTGACTTATTATGGACATTAAGGACAGGCAGAACCTCCAAACACTGAACCTGTCTCAGTTTGGATTTGTCGAGGGAAGGTCATGCTTACTCAGCCTGAAGGACTTCTTTGAAAAGATCACCAAAGCAATGGATAAAGGTAAAATAGTTTACATGGCATACCTCAAACCAGGCAATTCTTTTGACTCAGTCCCCTACTCAGGCATAGTAGAAAAGCTACATAAACTGGGAATAAACTCCAACATCATCCACTGGGTTGCCAACTGGCTCAAAGATAGGATGTAGGAGATCAGAATAAGGGAAGCTACCTCCAAAAAAAGTTCAGTCACTTGTGGTATCTACTTCTCTGAATTTAAAGCCAATACCAAAGGGCTCTGACTGACTAAGTCTGCAGATGACTGCAGCAGTTGGAGAGACCACAGACGTTCCTGACTAGGAAAATCCAGTGTCTCAAACACCTATTCTATACAGATAGGCTAAAAGCACTGTCCCATTCAGAAGTGACCTGTGTCTGGCATACAAGGCCATCTCAGACTCAGCCTTAATGGAGTTACTGCATATCCATAAGTCAAACTCCACTCACTCAACTCGTATGCAAGTTCTCAACTTGGTCTGTGACATTAATATAACTTGTTAGTGGGATAGATTTGTGTCCCAGTGACTCCCCCATCTGTGGAATAGACTTCCTCTCCATGTCAAGCAGAATACCTCACTAGCTCTCTTTAAGAGGAAGATGGATGACTGGATTGGAAACAGAAAATGTACCCCTGGGATCCCACCTGTGTCCCTGTTGGACATGGAAAACAGGTGCTGTCTTTGTGGGAACATGGGTTAAATTCATGGCTAGGCTTATAAAGGCCTCCAGACAAATAATCTAGTAGAGACCATTTCAAGACCAATGAAAGCCCTTCATCAGTGCAGGATTTAAATGACTACCACAAATTCAGGTCCACTGTACTAGATGAATGTACTAAAGGTGGCAGTGTCTCCATATTCGGAAAAAAAACACCTACAGATTCTTTAGACAAGATTATGACTTAGAATTCCTCCACATCCAGCTTAGTATTAATAAAACACCTTGTCATATTATAGCTAACTAAAGAATCCCCCTTGTTCCAATCAGTCCATGTCTCCTTTCTAATTAGAATCCATTCCCTATACATTAAGTCAAACATCATTCTCCCAAAAGACTTCAGTACTCCTCTGTTAACTGTGAGATATATGTAACCTCAAACATGTATGCACAGAAGTTTCTGGATTTCATCAGTACAAACTGTCTGGAACAGCTAGTCCACAGGCCATCAAGGGACAATAAAGTATAGGATATGGCCCTTACCAATATGGAGCAGCTTTGCTCCCCTCCAGTTGTCACTTCCTCCCTCACCAACTCAGACCACAAATAGTCACATTCACAATAAGACTGAAACCAGAAGTATCTTCCAATACCTTAGTATTTGGGGATTATGCTAAGACTAATCCACTAAATGGGTGATAACTTGGCTAAATTCGAATTCCTCTTCTAACATTATCATCATCCAACTGCCTATGTGGAATCCTGTGCCGAAAAATTCAGTGCACATGTAAACAACTACGTAAATGAACCTTCCACATCAAAGTAAGTACAAGGCTAAATTTAAGAAGACACTCTGTTAGTGGAATTCTTATATAAATGTTGTCTATAATAAATAGAAAACTAACTGCACGCAATAATACATTTAAATATCAAGATGCTAAAACACCCTTGCTAAACTTAGCAGGGATCTCTGGACCCTGATCAAATAAACCAAAGACAAATTATAGGTAAAGTAGGCATTCCATCAAAATATAACCACAAAGCCTTCTTCATCTGTGTTAGAAACCTTAGAAACAATGCAGAGCTAATAGTAAATTATATCACATAGTCAGATACAGATCATATAGCCAATCTACTAGCAGATAAACTTATCTCAAACTTCAACCTCCTCTTCCCTCCTTTATTGCCAGGTCACTTACTTGAATCTACTCCTCCCCCTTAAATCTTACTAGAACCAGTCCTTGCATAATGGTAGGGTATAAACTGACATGGGTAATTATAGGCCCATATGTTTGGCCAGTCTCATTTGTAAGGCTATGGAAAGTATCATTAAAGAAGCTATACATAAGGGCATAAGCAACCTACAAACTCTTGAGCCAAGACAGGTCGGATTCGTAAAGTGGAGAACCTGCCTAATTAACCTGATTGAATTCTTTGAGAAGGTTACTGAAGCAAAGCATGTGGGAAAATCAGTGCACACCTCATATCTACACCTCTTAAAAGTCCTTGACCCCATCTCAAATTCAGGCATTGTAGATAAACTTTTCAAGATGAATGTCAACCCTTATGTAACTCATTGGGTACCAAACTGGCTCTCAAAGGGGAACCCAGAAAATTAGGGAGGGTTGCTCTACCTCCTACAAAAGACCTGTCACTCATAGGGTACCCAGGGTTCAGTCCTTGGGCCATTCTTCTTTGACATTTACTTCTCAGTGGTCAAATCAAATGTTAAGGATGACTAAGTTTGGAGATGACTGTAAACTAGGTATCATCATCATAAACTCCCCAGAGGACACCAAGATATTCCAAGAGGGCCTTTCCCAAAAAATATCTGATGTCAAATGCAATGACTAAAACTAAATGCCAATGTACGTATGATAGTAGCCTTCAACAAGAAGGGCCAGTCTTGTAGCTATGGTATTGACAACCCCCCCCCGATAATTGACCTCATAGTTAGGAATCTGGAAACTTACGTCAACAACAAACTGTTGATCATCACATATCCACTAGTGTAAGGAAGTCCTTTTTCATTGCAGAGGTTATATCTAAAGGTATGGAATCCTGATCTAGGGATGTAATCATTCTACTGTACTCAGTTCTCATTAGGCTGATCATAAGATATAATGCCCCTTTCTGTCTGTATCAGTCCAAATGCCAGACACAACTGGAAAGGCCACAGTGCTTTCTCACTAAAAATTAAAGATATAAATCATAAAAAAAACTTGCAAACTATCTCAATGATTTGTCCCCTGTGTTGGTATCAAACAGGCTACTAGGAGGTGACCACTCCCATATATAGAGCCACAACAGATCCTGTCCCCTCAGACCTATTACACATTCGCAAGTCCAATGGTAGTGAATCAAGGGATTTCAGTCCCTTTTGCAACATAGACAGGATGTGTTGGAGGGATAGATACATATCACAGAGAATACCACTTCTATAGAACTATCTTTCACTGTGCATAAAGCCAAGGACTTCTCTTACTCTCTTCAGATGAAATTTGGATGACTGGATGGGAATCATAAATTCACCCCAGCTTGGAACCCATGTCTCTTATGGAAAGGGACAACAAAGTAATGTCCCATCATATTCTTGTTCTCTCTAGCTCTAGATTATTCATTTATAAAATATAAGGCTAAATAACTACCATGGGAATCTAACCCTAGGCTTCCAATGATCCTTACAGATGAATATCCTGTTAAGTACATATAAACCTATAGACCATAACCAAAGAATAAATTTGTGTCTCATAATCATATTATTCTACTTGGAATGATGGAGTATATCTCTACCTTGTCCAAATAAGCCTACCAAAGCTTATAATAACTTTATCAACAAAATCATCTACATGATACCACAAAGTCCAGTAGTAACAATATAAAAGCACACCCACAATGACGGCAGATATCCTGTTTTTCAATTAGTTTTTCATAAGTGAAAACCCATAGATCAGCAATTCTCTGACACAGAAAATGGAGTCAGTAGGGTGCTTATATTTAATGAGTTTCTCAAGCACATCAGCTTAGGATGGGCATCAGATGATATTTATTCAATGTAAAACACACATTCCCCTAACAGCTATGTTCCTAATGCTATAATAATGTTTGTGCATGGGGGGGTGTAAAGCTAACTAACTTGCTATCGTGTCAGCTTACACTTTACCATTATATTAGAATACCAAAATATTTTGTTAGACCCTCAATGAAAAATGTTCAACTGCTACACAGAAATCTGTCTATGACAGTCGTAGAAATTGCAATGGAGCTCCTACCAGTTTTACTTTCCTTAATGAGGCTTCCCCAATAAACTGGATTAATAAGATCTATATCACTTTTGTCATTTTTGTGTGTGTGTGTGTGTGTGTGTGTGTGCAAACTATACCACATTTGACAGGATTCATATGTGATCCTCATTAAAAGGGAGAAATTCAAGAAGAGACTTTCTAAGCTCTGATAGCAAGTTAAAAATGCTATGAAAATACTAAAGTATGACAAGAACCATAAAGTCCAATAAATTATTTTAGAAAATTAAACTGAAAATGGCACAGCTACAAATTTAATTGCAGAAACTATTCTGATTTTCAATCTTTCAAAAATAGCATTTCTATAGCTATAGTTGATGCCTTAAAACTGGAAGTACTGTAGTATAGAAGTAGGCATTCCAAGTGGAAAGTGTCTCCAAAAACCCAATATTAAGCTGCACACCTGCTGCACTGATTGCAATCCAGTCTGCAAAAAATCAAGAGGAAAATTGTATCTAATGTATATCCTTAATTGCAATAATGACATCACCTGCTTATGTGAAAATGAAAATATGAGGAACAGAAATACCCTCAGATAACTGCCAATGGCTATCTGCCAACTTGTGCTTCTGGTGACACACAACATCATTCATTAATCAGGCAAAAGAACAGACTGTTTAATGGACAGCCTTGTTTAATGATTCATTTCACAGGCAGGATTACAAAACCAGATGTTAACTAGAAGCAAATATATTTTAGAAACAATAAAGTATGAAAACAATACTCATTCCCAAGATCAAAATAAGTTTTACAAAGCTGCATGTCACACTATATTGAAAACTTTGTATTTGTCATATAGCAGTTTGTCATCTGCCCCTATGGGTATAACATTATCCACAAGCTCCTATAATAATATAAATTACTCAGTAATAGTATGACTTTTCATCCAAGTGTAGTTCATTCTCCAAATCAGTATGCAAGATCACATTAAGATGTACCTGCAATAATTTCACCAATAATTTATGAACAATCTGGTTAATATGCCATTCATCTTTTATTATGGGGTTCCAATTAGATAACATTTTCCTCATCTTTCCTTTCCAAAGAGGGAACAGACAGAGACCAAAATCCCACCATCAACATGTCCAGACAGGTATTATTCATTTAAATCTAAGAAAACAATGTTTTCCCTCATTTGACACAGTAATATAAAAATATACTTGATGTTTTCTAAACTAGACTTACTATCCTTCTTCACCTGAGTCAAGATCTGATTCAGGCATTGTAAAGACCTTATCTAAAATGACACATCCTCAATTCACAAGTGTTTGGCTGACCAAACATCAAGAACAGTATCCATTTGAGCTTCCGGACTATAAATGAAGAAACATAGAGGAAGACAATAACTTCTATTTTATCATGACTATAACATATTATACCCTGTTTTTCTTGAGGAAAGCAAAGAGGAGTTCTAGCATAGGTAGATTATTGGCTATTGATCTGCAAGGATCTTTAGAAGCCTAGCCATGCATTCCCATTAAGTTTTTAGCACTTATATGTTACGTATGAATAACCTAGGCATGAGCAAAACATTTATAAATTGCCACTATTCATGAGAGATATGGGTGCTAAATGTCAGTGTTAGTGATCCAATAGGTAGTACACTTGCCTTCAGTGTAGATAAATTACTGACACTGCAATGCAGCATAATGGGGTGCTGCCTTCCTGAGTGCTTAAACCAAGGCTCCTTTTGCTTGAGTTCATGGTAGCTCAGTTGAATGTAAAAGATCCCAAGGCACCTATCAAAAATAGTAGGGGTCCTTTATTTTTATACAAAAATAACCCTTATTTACAACATGTTTACACATTTACAAATATCTACAAATGTACAAATATATAGTTATATAAATATATTTCACATATTTATAATTTCCTTTAAAACCATACTAAACTTTAATCCCTATTAATCCCCATTAAACATCCACTCCTTTTTCCATAACTATCTAATTGTACTTAATATTTTTGCTAAAATCCATTTGTCATTAGACCTAATTTAATTTAGTGTTTCATTCCATATAACCCATATGGCACAAAATAACTTTTTATCTATTGTTTTGATATATTCTTCACTTCTGTTCTTATAATATCCATATTTAATAATGTCTATGTTTATTTTATCACCTTCTTTCAAGAAAATCTTCTTTACATAATTTTCCCCATATCCTTTTTACTTTTTTACATTTCAAAAACACGTGTTCTATAGAGTCTTCTTCTTGACAATGCAAATATATTCTATTACATTTATTTTTATATGGCATATTTCTTTTACTGGCAATTTATCTATTATCAGTCTCCACAACAAATCTTGACATTCTACTTTCTGATTATACCATTTACATCTTATTTTGTACCTTTATTTTTTTTTTATCTGTTAGATTTTCTCATGGTTTTACATAGCAATGCTTTATCATTATGTTCTTACACCATACTTTTCTATCTTTTTCTATAACATCCATTTTTATTTTCCACAAAAATAATTTTTCTTAGTAACATTTTATTTAGTCATTTATGCACTCTTTTTTGTCTTTTACTCTTTTTCCCATACTGCAAATTTATCATACTTATATTTATACATTTTTACCACTAATCTCTTATCTTTTCATTTGTCAACTTTAATACTTTGTACAAATTAAGTGAAGCAGCACATACCACTGGATTAATTAAACCTAAACCTTTTTCATGTTTATTTGCTCACAAAAATCCTCTTTTTTTCAATTAAAAACTGGAGACCAATTGTATTTAATCATAATGATTATAGTATCTTTATGAAAATAATACAAAAGAGATTTGAAACAATAATGGAGAAACATATGGAAGAGAGTATATACAGTATAAAGGGGAAGGGTTGTCAAGAATTATCAATTATAATAAGTGAAATTTTCATGTTTATTTTCTCACAAAAATCCTCTTTTTGTTGAGCTTAATCTAAAACCCCACATAAATGAAAAAAAAATCAGAAAAAATTATTTTTCAAATACTGTTGGCAACATAAATATGCTTGCTAAGTAGGCTATTTTTTCTCATCAGTACTGTATTTATCAAATAAGCCTTTTTTCTGAATGATAATTTATGTGTTATCCAGAAAAAACAGGTTTGTTTTATTTCTTCTATTTTTTCATTGAATTCTACTTATATCTTTATTCCCAAATTTTATACCTAACAGAGAAATGTCTTTCGCTGTAATATATATATATCCCTATCTTTACTACATCACCTATACCTTTACTTTTCTCTTTATTTAAAGTGAGCCCTATCACCTCTAGACACTCATTTCTGCAAATTATTACTTTGTTTATCCACACTTTTTTGAATTATTACAATGTCATCTGCATATGTTAAAAGCACTGGAATTCTTAACACTTCATGTGTTATATACCTCTCTTCCTTCATTTTGTAATTTTTTTCACATACTTAACTAATGCAAAGAGAATACAGTTCATTGGACATCCCTGTCTTACACTACTCTTCATATGTACTTCTTGGCTTAACAGGCTATTTACAAGTAATTTGCATTGCTGTTACTAGATGCTGACATACATACATAATTTCCCAACTTTTCACTTATATTCTTTCATTATTACCCATAAGATTTCGTGTCCAATTGTATCAGATGCTTTTGCTTCTTATTTTCTATTTATAATATCATCCACAATTTCACTTACTATAATTGATAGTTCTTGACAACCTTTCCCCTTTATACTGTATATACTCTCTTCCGTATTTTTCTCCATTTTTGTTTCAAATCTCTTTTGTATTATTTTCATAAAGATATTATAATCATCATTATTGAATACTATTGGTCTCCAGTTTTTAATTGTATTCAATATGAATTTAAGTATTCAACTGCATAATTCTTAATACCATAAAACCCTTAATTTAACCATTCATTCAAAATCTTTAAAAAATATTTTTTGGCAATCCCTTAATTTTTTTATACATTTCATGTACAATTCCATCTGGCTCTGCAGCTGAATCTACATTTACTTGTCCTAATAATTTATCTAGGTCAGTTAAAGAAATCACCTTTTCCACCTATGTATTTTCTTTTTCTGTAAACTTTTTTACTTTCCATGTTTTTCATTATCTTCTGCTTTTTCTTTAAACATTTGTTGTACTTACTACACTATTCATAATGTGTTCCTGAGTTCTTCCTTTTTCTCATTTCACATTTTTTTTCTTTCATTACACTACCGTCTTCCTTTAATAATCTGCTTAAGTAAATCTATATTTCTCTTTTTCCTTGTAAAAATATCTTTGCTTATATAACAATGCTTGCATTGTTTTCTTGATTTCTTTTATCTAATTCTTTTTTCTTTGCCAAAGTCATTTCTATCATTGTGGCCTAAATCTTCCAATGCATCATTATATGCCATTTTATATTTTTCTTTCTCTACTTTCCGCACATCATATTGACACTGTAAAAAGCATTTTTTCTATTTTTCCTTAACAATCATCTACCATTCAGATGAATTTTTATAAAATATTCTTATATTAATGTGACCTTTTCATAACTGTATTGCTAAATATTTCCTTCTTTAATCCATGTTTTCTCATTTATCATTTTTATTCCTTTGCCAATTTTATATATTCTTTGTTTTCCTTTATCTCTAGCCATATTGCCCTGTTTCAATTACTTCCTCTTCTCCTATAAGTAAACTTTAAGATATTATAAAATAATATGTTTCAGTTCTATATATATCCCTTTTGTAAGTCCATGAATTTTTGTCTCAAAGCTTTAACTTACCACATTTTATAACTTCAGTTATTTTCTTATATCATTCCCTTTGTTTTTTTATCCTTACCTCTTAAATCACAATTAAAGTATCTTGGTATTATAATATTCATATTTATTATGACATAGTCTAAAATCTGATGAAATAGGCTTTCTCTTTCTTTACAATTAGTATAAGCATATAATGTTATAATTATATATACTTGATTTTTCCATTCGAAATCCACAATGGTTAATCTTCCCATTTTTGCTAAAGTTACATCTGATATATTTACTATATTTCTACAGAATATCACTATTACAGAACATCTCTCATTTCCCAATTCCCAGATTATCTTTCCTCCTCATAGTTTCTGTATTTGCAGTCTTTCTTCATTTGCTAAAATTCCTGTCTTCTAATATAATTACATCTACATCATACATTTTTACACCACTCCAAAGTC
>NC_056735.1:964617844-964660344 GCF_019279795.1 Protopterus annectens
GACATTTACTCAGTTGCTGGCTACAGTAAAAGCCATAGTTCACCGAGAGCTTACAAAGCATCAAATGGGATCTCATTGTTGAAAGGTATCAGTCTGGAGAAGGGTTAAAAAAATTTCCACAGCACTGGATATACCATGGAACACAGTGAAGACAGTCATCAAAAAAGTGGAGAAACTATGGGACAACAGTGAAATTGCAAAGAACTGTACATCCCTCCAAAATTGATGAAAATACAAGATGAAAACTGGTCAGGGAGGCTGCCATGAGAACAACACTGGAGGAGCTGCAGGAATTTCTGGCAAGTACTGATTGTGTACTACATGTGACAACAATCTCCCGTATTCTCCATATGGCCTATGGGGTAGGGATGCAAGACAGAAACCTTTTCTTACACAGAAAAACATCCAGCCCCAGCTAAAATTTGAAAAAACAATACATCAAGTCTCCCAAAAGCATGTGGGAAAATGTGTTATGGTCTGATGAGACCAAGGTTGAACTTTTTGGCCACAATTCCAAATGGTACGTTTGGTGCAAAAACAGCACTTTGCATCACCAAAAGAATACCATCCCCACAGTGAAGCATGGTGGTGGCACTATCATGCTTTCAGGTTACTTTTCTTTAGCTGGAACCGAGGCTTTAGTCAAGGTGGGGGAATTATGAACAATTCCAAATACCAGTCACTTTTGGCCCAAAACCTTCAGGTGTCTACTAGAAAGCTGAAGATGAAGAGGAATTTCACCTTTCAACATAACAATGACCCCAGGCATACATCCAAATCACCAAAAGAATGTCTTCACCAGAAGAAAATTAAAGTTTTGGAGTGGCCCAGCCAGAGCCCAGACCTTAATCCAATAGAAAATCTTTGGGGTGACCTGAAGAGGGCTGTGCACAAGAGATGCCCTCGCAATCTAACAGATTTGGAGCACTTTTACAAGAAGGAGTGGGCAAATATTGCCAAGTTAAGATGTGCCATGCTGACAGACTCCTACCCAAGAAGACTGAATGTTGTAATTAAATCAAAAGGTGCTTCAACAAAGTATTAGTTTAAGGGTATGCACACTTATGCAACCAGCTTATTGTACATTTTTTATTTTTATATTTTCCCCATAACAAATTTGTTTGTTTTTCAATTGAATTGTACATGTTATAGGTCACATTAAAGGTGAGAAAAGTTTTAAAATGATTTATTGTGGTCTCATTTTTTTATATCACAAAAACCTGGCATTTTAACAGGGGTGTGTACACTTTTTATGTCCTCTGTATATACAAATATATATATATATATATATATATATATATATATATATATATATATATATATATATATATTCTCTTTTTATTTTGAACACAATATTACAGTCCTATCCATCACTCCATAAACCCCTTTTATCATAAACATTTGCAATGTCCAGTATTTTTTACATAAATTTTTCAAATGTCCTTTCAAAGCCTCTCTTTCCATCTTTGTTCTAAATTGTGCAACAAATTTTCTTTTTTGTTTACCTGTCAAATGATTTTATCACATAAAGATTCTGTGGTTTACAGTCTTTCTTTTTACAAATTCTCCAAGAAAATTTTAATTTGAAAAAACAATCTCAAATATAATGTCACAAAATGTCTCTTTGTTAATAAGAATAAATGCTCTTACCTCGTGTGGTTTTACACCCAAGGAGCTATGAAATTGTCCCATACTTCATACCTGTCCATCTCTGTACGAATACTATGAAAGCGATCTCTGGCACAAGAGAAAAAAGTGACCAGTTCAACCTCCAAATCTCTTTACCTAACTTAATGACATCTAATCTCTCACAAAAAGTAGTTCTAATAATGGGATTGTCAGATTAGCCTGACTGGATGACACGTGCATTCAACACCTAGCAGTTGACAGCAAACAATAAATAATCACCCTGCTTAGCAACCTTACTTTTTGAATATATATAAGCCCTACTTTGACACCCCATCATCTCCCTAGTATTACAAAGTTGCATAAATTCCATCCTGCCCAGACTGACCATAGATTTACTGAGATTTATATTAAAATTTCCCACCCAAATTATACACATTTCAACACCCAAATGATATGCGTGTCAGGGACCAAGATTCAGTAGATCATGCAGGCACTCAGATCACTCAAGTGTAAATACAAGTATGACTCAGTCATAGTCCATGTGTGTGTGAATGACCTGCGACATACCTCCCTGGACTATAAGAAGAGAGACATGATGGATGTCCCTGAATATGTGTCACAGGCTGGTATATGCCTCACATTGAGTAGAATTCTACCCTCAGCAAGAATGATACCACAACACAAATAGAAAATATTGACTTCAATAATTGGCTTAGCTGCTGGTGTCATTCCATGGGAATCCAGTGTTTGTCAGCAGATCAGCAGACCATGTTGCTTTACCACCTGTTACTACTAGGCTTTCAAATACTTGTCATGGCATTAGCCACCCCATAACACCTTTTTATGCAGTGCCAAACCAACAGACCTACTAACATAACAAATTCTTCTAATGCCAAGTTAAAGGTACTACTGCTCAATGCTAGGAGTATTAACAAGAGAGTGCACTCTCTGGAAGCTCTCCTTGCCCTGGAGAATGATGCCATCTATGCATTTACAGAGACATGGGTCAAGGCTGCGGAAAACAAAACAGCAATGCAAGACTACAATGCCTATCACACATTCAGACCACCCTCTGAAAAGGAAACAATGAAAGGAGGAGGTGTTTCCAGTTACATATAAAGCAATCACACCTCTAGATTGGTCAGCCAGGATAACTCACTTAAGTTACTCCATGTCCAGCTGACTGTGGACAAAATACCCCACTATATCATCGCTAGCTACAGGTCCTCAACCATGAACTATGTAATCCACTCCAGATACTTGAAGTAACTAGAATCACTTACCATTTAACCCAACACTCTTCTCATGGGTGATTTTAACTACCCTTCCATAAAGTGAGAAACATATATAACCACTAACATGTAGGCTCAGAGATTCCTGGACTTTGTCAATGCAAATGCTCTGGAACAGCTGGTCTGTACTCCCACTAGTGGCTCAAATATTCTTGATATATTATTCACAAACAATGGGGAGCATTGCCCCCCCCCCAAGTGTAATGTCATCATTGGTAAGATTGGAGCATAAATCGGTCTCCTTTTTTTAATAAATGTAATGGTAGTACCCTTGTCAAACCCTAAAACCCTAAAGAATTTTTCCAAGGCATATCACTTCCTATTAAGTGATAGCATAGATCATTTTAAAGCTCCTCCACACCCCAAAACATGGATGTCTATGCAGAAGTATATGCAAATACCCTGTGCAATGCCTTAAGCAACTGCATAGAAACAGCAATACCTGACTGACCTAAACCCATGTCTAGCCAGCCACCCTGGTGGACCTTGGCATAAAGGCACTATACAACATAAGGAAGAAATTCCTGTCTAGAAATAAGTGGGACAGAGCTCAGCAGAGAATAAATCCCTCATTAGTCTCAACAGGAAAATTAGGGAACTAGTTAAGTCTTAAAAAGCTACATAAAAGACTAAAATAGCCTACCAAGCAAAGGATAATCAAAAAGCATTTTTAAGTTATGTCCAAAATCTTAAGGGAAACACATAACAATGCACTGAGTTAGCTGTAGATGGTACTACATTTACTCAGCCAAAAGAAGTTGCAAACATGCTGGCAGATAAATTCAGCTCAAATTTCACCCCCCATCACCTCTGGCCACTCCCCATAAAATGCCCCCTACTGTTCCTTTGCCTGTTATCACAAAAGAGCAGGCTATCACTGCACTCTTTAAAGTTAGAATTATGGTATCAATGGGCCCTGATGGAATCCCAGGGTACCTATTAATAGCTTGAAACATGACCTAGAAGACCCACCTGGATATCTATTTAACCACAGTCTCCAGATAAGCTTTGTCCTAGTAGAGTGGAGGACAGCAACAATCACCCCTTTACACAAGGGTGAACCATTCTCACCCATGAAACTACTGACCCATAAGTCTGACTAGCCTCGTATGAAAGGCAATGGAAAGGATAATCATGGCACTGATTAACAAAAGATCACTAACTGCAAAGCACAAGAGAAAAAAATAAAACTCTTGGTAGAAAAATCCACTTTATTTTTTTCTCTTATTTTTTTCTCTTGTGTTTTGCAGTTAGTGATCTTCATTCTGATATATTTGCTGCCTTCTGAGAATTCACTCAAGGGTCGGTCTAGCAGCCTAATTAGCCTTGAAATGATAACTACAAAGACTGTGAACTCTGTTAGGTCTCTTATTACTATTGAGACCAATCCGTTATTACAATTTGTTGGTACAGCATGTCCAGTTACAGAAAATGCTGACCATTCTGCTTCTGAGAATATTGCTGATTTTAATAAGAAATTACAGCTACTTGAAAGGAAAGTAAGTGCCTTTAAACGTTTACAGTGGCAACGCTTCAGTTTTTTAGCTTATATAGAAAGAGGCATTGTTCCACGAGGGCTTAGAATCCTTAAAATGCCCTCTTATGCAAATACGTACCCTGAACTGTTAAAGAAATGGCAGCAGCTTAACATCAAATTGAGCCTGGACTATATGTGCTTAATGAATGATTTTTTTGCTACCATTGAGGAAGACTACAAAAATGAAATTATTTCCCTAGAAAATAGTATCATGGAAATGCCTGCTTTTTTCTACAATGTCTGACAGTTACCAACAAGTTCTGGATAGAATGCAGGCATTCGATAATCGAATGGAAGCAACCAAAAAATGGAAGCTGATACGTGATATAAATGATTTCCAGAGAGGTAATATCTTCTCCTGGCCGAAGATAGATCGTACCTCTCAAATTAGCCATAAAACAGTTCACCACAGTAAAGCATTAGATACACTTGATGAGTTTTGAGATATGACATCTGATCTGATGACTACAGTACAAGTGGTTACTGCTCCTGTGCCCCCATCTACAACAGAACATGAATCTGGCCAGATGACATCACTTCCTCCAACAGCGTGCGTAGGCGCGCAATCTGAAACGAAGAAGAAACAAGATGGAGAAGCTAGTGCTTCATCTAATGTTGGAAAAAAGTCTCAACAACTTACTATAAATTTTCCACATAAGCGCTTTCATTTAGAGCAACCAGAATCTGTCATGGAGAGGTCTCCATTATTGAGAAAACAGTCTATGGGACAAATGACAACCTCGAGCAAACGGAAAAGTGAGAGCCCTTTAGGACTGAACAAAATCAGCCACAAATAGTAAAGGGTACGTTAAATCTTTCTAAATTTGCTTTGCAGGAAGCTCACTATTCTTTTTTAAGTAAGGGTCTTAATTTTATACCTACTGGTACTGACAATTTGGTAAATGCGCTGACAGATCTAATGCAGTTTTCCAGAAACATTAACATGAAACTTTTGTTTGGTGATACTGTTTCTATGGAAGGACAGTGTAAACGGTGCAGTACCTTTATTCCCGTCAGTGCGTTGTATTCCACTAATTTGAAAAAAAGAACTTATAACTTGACATTTGATGAACATAAGGCGCTTAGAAGTCTGCAGTTGGATAATGATATAATTGTCAAACAAGCAGATAAAGGTGGTGTAGTTGTTTTAATGGACCAACATAATTATATGTCAGCAGTTTCCATGTTACTTGATGATAGTAGTGCATTTAAGAGCATTACACATTTAGATGTAAAAAAATGTGTGGGTTATGTAAATATGATTATTTATGAGTTGCAGTTGAATGGAGATATAAGTTTAGATTTATTCCATTACTTCACTGTACCGTGTCCAGTAATTCCACATCTATATGGTATTCCCAAAATTCATAAATCTATTGTTAATCCACTGATGAGACCTATTGTTTCAGGTGCCGGTTAGATTACTGAACCAATTTCCTTGTGTTTACAAAGACAATTGCAACCATATTTATCTAAATGCAATACTATCTTACGAGATACTTCAGATTTTTTATGTAAATTATGTTTGTGGCACAATAGTGTAAAAGGTATGTTGGAGCAGGGTAAATACTATTTTGTTACATTAGATATTGCCTCTTTATTTACTGTTATCCCTAATGATATTGGGGTTGAACTGCTAAGAGAATTATTATTCTCACAACCAACACCCAATAGTAAGTATATTGAAAATATCTGTTGCCTCATGGATGTGGTTCTGAAGAATAATGTGTTTTTATTTAATGAATCCTTGTTTCTTCAGCTTACTGGAGTAGCTATGGGTCCCTCGGTAGCAAATACATATGCTAACCTGGTCTTGTACCAATGGGAGAAAAATAACATCTATAATGATAGAAACAAGTTCCTTGGCAAGATATGCTTTTACCAATGGTTTGTGGATGATTGTTTTATGATTTGGGATGGTAGCATGAATGAGTTGAATGAATTCTTGAACTATTTGAACACAACTACATATTTTTTGAAGTTTAAAATGGAAACATCAGATAATACTTCAGTCTTTCTAGATGTTAAATTACAGTTGTGTGAAGGTGTTATTCACACTAGTGTACATAGGAAAGAAGTACACTCAGGTAGATATATTCATTATAATAGCATGCATGCTCCACATGTATTTAAAGGCATAACAATGTCCCAATTTAGTAGAGTGAGTAGGTTAAATACCAATGACGCTACTTTTTCTTTGCAGTTAGATGAGACAATAGAAGACTTTGTGTCTAGTGGATATGATGTACATTTGCTATCTAATGTGAAAAATAAAGTGATAATTGATAGGAACATAAATTTGAAACCTATTTTTACTGAGGGTATAGATAACTTAATTATTAATAATGACGAAGTTACAAATGCAAATGAAGTTAAAAATAAAACTAAGAATTTAAGCTCAAAGACAGTCATTAGATATGTTACTTCCTTTAATATAAGGATGAGTTATATTAAACAGATTATTCAGAAAAATTGGACTATCCTTAAGGCTTCAAATGAAGTAAAATGTATAGTAGGTGATATCTTTTGCATATAGAAACATGAGAACTATAAAAGGTATGTTGTGTTATAAAGATTTTACTAGATCTACACCCATGCCTATCTCAACAAACCTAGGCACTTTTAAGTGCGTCAACTGTGTTTGTTGTGTGGATATCATGAGCAGTGATAGCAGCATATTTTTACATCCCACCAATAGTAAAACATATAGGTTCAATGTATTTGCGACCTGTGTCTCATCTTTTGTGGTATATTTGGCTACCTGTGTTTCATGTTCTTCTTTCTACGTAGGGAAGACCACTCGTAAACTGAAAGAGCGTATTACTGAACATAAATCAGAAATTAGGAGATGTTATGACAAGAATGCTCTATATAAACACATATCTATCTGTGGTAGTGAGCATAGGTTTATGTTTAGGGTCATTGATGCCATTTATCCTACACCTAGAGGCGGTGACATGAATAATTACCTGGAAATTAAGGAATATGAATGGATTTTGAGACTTGCTTCTGATTCTTTTCCAGGTTTAAACAGTATGGTTAGTCTTAAACCCATATTAGTTAAAACACAGCATACTAAACTATGAAATATGGTTTTAAAGTGGTTTGGAAGGTGCTAATGGTTTATAGTTTAGAATATTATTGCATTTTATTATTTTATTATTGTATTATGATATATAGTTATATTTTTATATTCTTGTATTGTCTAATGCCGTCACATGACTATATTGGGCTGCTAATCATGTGACTGTTGACCTGTATTTAAACTGCGATAATGTGATGTCTATGTATTAGTATTGACAAAGGGTTTTACCCGAAAGCTTTGCTCTGTTATATAAAGTGGATTTTTCTACCAAGTGTTTTATACTGATTAACAAAAGCACAGCAAATCTCCAGACTCTAGACCTAACCTGGTTTGGCTTCATCAAGGGCAAGTCTTGCCTGCTCAGTCTGGTGGACTTCTTTGAGAAGGTCCCCAAGGCCATGAATGAGCGTAAGCCAATGCATACCACCTAGCTTGACCTGGCCAAGGCAACTGACACAATGCTTCACTCTGATATTATAGATAAATTCACAAAACTTGGCATTAACCTCTATGTCACCAGATGGATAGCCAAATGGCTCACAGATAGGACACATGTTGTAAGAGTGGGAGAATCCACGTCCAGCAAGAAGCCAGTCACCACTAGTGTACCACAGGGCTCAGTGCTGGGCCCACTCCTATTTGAAATATCCTTCTCAGTTATCAAGCCAAATGTAGATGGCCTTTGGCTGACCACATTTGGTGATGACTGAAAATTAGGGAGGGGATCATTGACTCCCCAAACAATGTTGATATCCAGCAGAAAGGTCTGACACAGACTAATAACTGGTGTAAGAGGCATGGCTTCCAACTAAATGCAAAAATCTGCTTAATAATATCCTTTGGGAAATCAAATACCCTTGCAAATTACAACATTGATAGCACCCTCGTAAGAGCGGACTCAGTGATGAGAGATCTGGGTACCCAGATAAATAATAACCTGGACTTGGACTGCAATCTGTCCATGGTGGTGAAGAAATCCTTCTGTGTGGCTCAGCTTATAAATAAGAGCATGGCATCCATATATAAGGACATTTAAGCATCACTGTATCCAGCCTTCATCAGACCAAAAATGTAGTACAATGCACCCTTTGGCATGTACCTCACTAGACACCTGCAACAGTTGGAGCATCCTCAGAGGTTTCTCACCAAAATAATACAGGACTGATTTAAAAACCCTATCACTATATTGCACTTCCTCCTGATTACTGAGGGGTGATCTGTATCTGACCTACAAGGTGGTCTTTGACCCAGCCTTGATGGAAATGTTGCATATTTGCAAAACTAACTGCACAATGGATACCAGCTCCAATGATCTAAACCTGATCTCTGACATGAGTAGATCATGCTGGAGAGACAGATATGTGTCCCAGAGACTGCCCCTCCTGTGGAATAGGCTTTATATTCACATGAAGCAGAGCTCTTCCATGATCATCTTCAAGCACAATCTGGACCAATGTCTGAGAAATTGCAAATTCACTCCTGGGGTGATTCCCATGTCTCATGGACAGAGACAATCAGCAAAATAGTCAAAATCCCACTTGCTGATCCTCATTATCTTTCCCCTAGGGATAGAAAATTGGGTAAAATATGGGTAAAACTGGCCAGGCTTGTAAGGGTTCTTGAGCCTTTAGCCCAATAATCTTCTATGAATATATGACCATATGAACAACAATAAAAATTATGTGCTACTAAAAAAAAAAAAAAATCAGGTCTGCAATCCAACGCAGTATAATACATCGGTTGCCTTATCAGTTTTTAATAGTCAGTAGAGTAGTGGGAAAAGAAGGAAAGCACTAACTGAACTGTGTTATACAATGTGTTGTTGACAAGAAATGTAATATTTACAGAATGGAAATAGGAAGTAATGTGAAGGTAAAACCCACTGTATTTGAGACTTGAGCTCAGTAGGCTTAGTGTCTATATGTTAACCTCCATCTCTACAAACCAAGAAATAAACAAGGTAAAACCACTCAAAAGCAGCAACTAGAAGAAAAAAGCATGTATAACAGACCACCAGCAAAAATCCAGGTTTATTTAAGCGCTTTTTGTCAAGTTTCAGACTTCATCAGAATAAAATCACATGATCATGACAAACATGTATACACAACCCCACCTAACCATTGGTCAATGTAATTACATAATTTCCTCTAAAACAGACATTATACAAAGTTAATAAAAATTGTTAAAACTTGATATTCTTGCAACAAATACAACTGATAAACCTATAAAAAGTACATCGATTTTAATTTTAAAACAGAATGCAAGGAAATTCTGTCATTAACACTTGGTACTTGGCAGGCATTAGTTTTATTCTGCCATGTCAAGTCCTTAAATTCTAGCCATTCATCCATTGGTCCCCTCTTGCTCCAAGAGTCTCTTTCTAACAGGCTTTTTAAAATAACTTCCCCATTTGTAAACTATAGTAGGCTTGTTTCCCACTACTGAGTGAACATTGTTGTCGATAGTGAACATGTCCAATAATCTACAGATAATGTTCCTGATATCATAGAAGTCAACACTAAAAGGAAGAATAAAAGCTCTTGAAAAACAATCCTGTCTCCCAGTCTGGGTTACTCCAGTAGGGCCAATCTCGTTGGACAATAAGCAATAAAAGTCTCAATTTCCCTTTTTCTAATCACTTCATTGGCAATGTCCTGAACAAAATTGTCAGGGTAGCCCCTTCCAGTCAGCATGCTTTTTAACTTAGCACACTCACTCAAAAAATCATCCAGTTCTGACACCATTCTAGCTAACCTAACACACTGGCACTTAACTTGTGCTCTTTTTTGTTGCACTGGGTGCCAGCTATCAAAATGCAACAGTGAGTTTGACATGTTGGCTTCTGCTACAATTGAGAAGTGAAAGCCTTGTTTACATAGTCTTTTTTGACTGTTACATCCAGAAAATTCAGTAGGTCATTGTCTATGGCCATGGTGAATTTAAGGAAGGAGATGGTTTGATTAATGTAAATGAAGAACTTAACTAGTTCCTCTTCACTACCCTTCCAGAAAATCACCAGGTCATCAAGGTATCGCCCGTATAGGGCCCAAGAGTCTTTGTAAATTGAATTTAAAATAAATAAATCCTCCCAGTGTGCCAGCATAATGTTTGCAAAACTGGGGGCACAACAGGCGTCCATCACTACTCCTTGCTTTTGTTTAAAAAGCTGGCCCTCAAAGCAAATAAAATTGTTTTCGAGCACAAGCTCCATACATGTACATATGGTATGCACTAGACTGGAGTTGAAACACAAATATTCATAAAACCACTCCAAGCCCTCATGGTGTGGAATGACTGAGAATAAATCTTTAATGTCGATGGTCACCATAATGAGACCATCGTCATACATCTCAGGTTTTATTTTGGTGAGAAAATCCCAGCAGTCCCTGATAATAGTGCCTCTTCCATCAAGTACTCCCTTCATCTTGCAGTCAACAAATTTTGCTAGGGCAAATGTCTTGGAGGCCTTGACATCTACTATTGGACGCAGGGGTGTGTTGCTGATTGACTTGTGAATCTTCGGGATCCCAAAAATAGTTAGGATCCTTGTTTCCTTGGTGTCTAAAAAATCATGTTCACTTAGTTCCACCTGACCATTCAATAGTAATTCATACAGGGTGAGATCAATATTCCAGTAAGCAATGTTAATCTGATTACATGAGACTTCAGTGTAAGTGTTACTAAACAACAATTCAAACATTTTACTATTGTATTCGGAAACATCCATCACCACCAACCCACCACCCTTGTCCGGTTTCATAATATGGGCATCCTTCTTACCCAATATGTCATTGAGCAGTTTTTTCTCCCTATTGTCCAAATTAGAGGCTTCAGTAATACCTTTAAACCTCAGTTCCCTGATTTTTTTCTCACAAAGAGTTTCAAATAGGTGGACCAATGGATTGGGAAGGGGGTATGAAGGTACTAGGTCTAGTCAAATGGGAATTCAGTACTGCTAGGTTTTCATTGTCTGAAAAATGAAGGGCCAGATTCAATTTCCTTGTAAACAATTGCAGCTGTACAATAGTTTCAACCAGGTTGGCCCTTTTTGCTGGTATAAAACTCAAACCTTTGGAAAAAAGTTTGGCCCACTCCCCATCAATCACCAGTTGGCTAAGATTGTAAATACTGAAATCACCTTGCACATTTTTAATAATTTTACATGCATTGAGAGCTTGTTCATGAAACATCAAAACATTACTCATCTCCAATGTTGGGTTTGAGCACCCCCTCCCCCTTCTCTGTTGGCCCTGGTGCTGTCCCTGGCCATGCCTCCAACTCGTTTGATTCCCATCCTTCTGGTTTATCAATCTTTCCAATCTCCTCAGAGGGGGGGGCTCTAAAGGGGCTTCAGTTTCAATGTCATCACTGTCCAAGTCAACATTTACATTCTGTTGAGCTTGCCCATTAAAGAAACTAGTTTGCTGACCTAGTGGTGGTTCCAGGTAAGCCCTACCACCATCATAATCATGTTTGTCTCTAACTAGTTTCTTTTCTTTTTGTATTCTAATGTCAACAAGATCTTTATCAACCACAGAAAATACTTTGTAAAAATCATGTTTTTTGTGCTCAAATAAAATGTCATTTTTTTATGCTAGTATCAAGTTTGTTAATTTCAGTCAATAAATGAGCCATTTTTCTATTGTTGTCAACAGTGAGCAATTGCACCAACTCACAGCCTTGCCTGTTGAACAGTTTGATTAAATCATGATGTAACTGTGAGTTTTAGCCAGTCCAGTTGGATATCTCCATATACGGAAGCACTTAGGGACCTGCTGACATTTCAGACATTTATTTAAATATAACTATTTTCCAACTGTATTTTTTTATATTTAAATAAAAGTTCATTATAAGAATGAATTTGTTCATCTACAGTACCATTAGTGTGTTGCCCAAATCCAGCCTCGTAGTTCCATTCTGTATCACGTCTAAGCCATTGTTCAACCGAAAGATCTGAAGTTGTATCATTCCCATTGCTTGGCAAGCTTCCCAAATGAATGCTTAGTTCGCCATGCACCTCCTGGTTAGAAGCCACTCTTCCTTCAACTCCATTACTCTGACTGCCCACTCTCTGGACTGGGGTGATGAATGATCCCTGCAAGGCCTGGGAAATAGACTCAGTTCCTCCATGAACAGGCTCCAACCCATTTGAAATAAGCCTGTCAACTTTCTGAGTAAGTTCAGCCACTGTTGCTGCCAAAAGAGCTGCAGACTGCAATACAGCTGAAAAATCAGTGCTGGAAGCTGCTCCCAACTGCTCCTGTTCACCCATACTCCACAAACCAAGAAATAAACAAGGTAAAACCAGTAAAAAGCAGCAACTAGATGAAAGAAGCATGCAGAACTGACCACCAGCAAAAATCCAGGTTTATTTAAGTGCTTTTCGTCAAGTTTCAGACTTCATCAGAATAAAAATCACATTATCATGACAAACATATATACACAGCCCCACCTAACCATTGGTCAATGTAATTACATAATTTCCTCTAAAACAGACATTATACAAAGTTAATAAAAATTGTTAAAACTTGATATTCTTGCAACAACTACAACTGATAAACCTATAAAAAGTACATTGATTTTAATTTTAAAACAGAACTCAATGAAATTATGTAATTAAGACCTGGTACTTGACAGGCATTAGTTTTAATCTGCCATGTCAATTCCTTAAATTCTAGCCATTCATCCATTGGTCCCCCTCTTACTCCAAGATCAATATGGTCTATGGCCCCAAACTTAAAAGTATGTGTGGGGCACACACAAATGTGCTTGTACAAAGCACTGTTTATGTTTTTATTCCTGATGTCATACAGGTGTTGATACACCCTTTGCCTCAGTGGTCTTTTGGTCTTACCAATATTGAAACTGTTGTATAGGTCACACACTGCGGCATACACCACACCCTTTGAGTAACAGGAGTATCTCTTCCTAGGTTTTACCATACCATAACCAGTGATTTTGATGGCCTCATCTTGAAACATGGCTGGACATTTTTACATCTCCCGCATTTGTAGCAAACACCCAGTGTGGGTGCAAGAGTCTCTTTCTAAAAGGCCCTTTAAACTAACTTCCCCATTTGTAAACTATAGTTGGCTTGTTTCCCACTACTGAGTGAACATCATTGTCGATAGTGAACATTTCCCATAATCTACAGATAATGTTCCTGATATCATAGAAGTCAACACTAAAAGGAAGAATAAAAGCTCTTGAGAAACAATCCTGTCTCCCAGTCTAGGTTGCTCCAGTAGGGCCATTCTCGTTGGACAATAAGCAAAAAAACTCCCGATTTCCCTTTTTCTAATAACCTCATTGGCAATGTCCTGAACAAAATTTTCAGGGTAACCCCTTCCAGTCAGCATGTTTTTTAACTTAGCACACTCACTCAAAAAAACATCCAGTCCTGACACCATTCTAGCTAACCTAACATACTGGCCCTTAACTAGGGCTCTTTTTTGGTGCATCGGGTGCCAGCTATCAAAATGCAACAGTGAGTTTGAGTATGTTGGCTTCCTATGCAAATGAGAAGTGAAAGCCTTGTTTACATAGTCTTTTTTGACTGTTACATCCAGAAAATTCAGTTGGTCGTTGTCTCGGGCCATGGTGAATTTAAGGAAGGAGGTGGTTTGGTTAATGTAAATGAAGAACCCATCTAGTTCCTCTTCACTACCCCTCCAAAAAATCACCAGGTCATCAAGGTATCACCCGTATAGGGCCCAAGAGTCTTTGTAAGTTGAATTTAAAATAAATAAATTCTCCCAGTGTGCCAGCACAATGTTGGCAAAACTGGGGACACAACAGGCATCCATCACTACTCCTTGCTTTTGTTTAAAAAGCTGGCCCTCAAAGCAAATAAAATTTTTTTCGAGCACAAGCTCCATACATGTACGTATGGTCAAGATGGTGGTATGTGCTAGACCAGAGTTGAAACAAAAATATTCATAAAACCACTCCAAGCCCTCATGGTGTGGAATGACTGAGAATAAATCTTTAATGTTGATGGTCACCATAATTGACCATTGTCATACATCTCAGGTTTTAATTTGGTAAGAAAATCCCAGGAGTCCCTGATAATAGTGGCTCTCCATCAAGTACTCCCTTCACCTTGCAGTCAACAAATTTTGTTAGGGCAAATGTCTTGGAGGCCTTGGCATCTACTATTGGATGCAGGGGTGGGTTGCTGATTGACTTATGAATCTTTGGGATCCCAAAAATAGTTGGGATCCTTGTTTCATTGGTGTCTAAAAAATCGTGTTCACTTAGTTCCAGCTGACTATTCAATAGTAATTCATACAGCGTGAGATCAATGTTCCTGTAAGCAATGTTCATTTCATTACATGAGACTTCAGTGTGTAAGTGTCACTAAACAACAATTCAAACATTTTACTATTATATTCGGAAACATCCATCACCACCAATCCATCACCCTTGTCCGGTTTCACAATATGGACATCCTTCTTACCCAATATGTCATTGACAGTTCTCTCTCCCTATTGTCCAAATTAGAGGCTTCAGTAATACATTTAAACCTCAGTTCCCTGATTTTTTCTCACAAAGAGTTTCAAATGGGTGGACCAATGGATCGGAAGGAGGTATGAAGGTACTAGGTCTAGTCAAATGTGAATTCAGTACTGTTAGGTTTTCATTGTCTGAAAAATGAAGGGCCAGATTCAATTTCCTTGTAAACAATTTCAACTGTACAATAGTTGCAACCAGGTTGGCCCTTTTTACTGGTACAAAATTCAAAACTTTGGAAAAAAGTTCGTCCCACTCCCATCAATCACCAGATGGCTAAGATTGTAAATACTGAAATCACCTTGCACATTTTAATAATTTTACATGCATTGAGATCTTGTTCATGACACATCAAAACATTTCTCATCTCCAATGTCTGAGAAATTGCAAATTCACTCCTGGGGTGGTGCCCATGTCCCTTATGGACAGAGACAATCAGCAAAATAGTCAAAACCCCACTTGCTGATCCTCATTATCTTTCCCCTAGGGATAGAAAATTGGGTAAAATCTGGGTAAAACTGGCCAGGCTTGTAAGAGCTCTTGAGCCTTTAGCCCAATAATCTTCTAGGAATCTATGACCGTATGAATGACAATAAAAAGTATGTGCTACTAAAAAAAAAAAAAAATCAGGACTGCAGTTCAATTCAGTATAATACATTGGCTGCCTTATCAGTTTTTAACAATCAGTAGAGTAGTGGGGAAGGAAGGAAAGCACTAACTGAACTATGTTATACAGTGTGTTGTTGACAAGAAATGTAAGATTTACAGAACGGAAATAGGAAGTAATGTGAAGGTAAAACTCACTGTATTTGAGACTTGAGCTGAATAGGCTTAGTGTCTATATGTTTACCTCCATCTCTACAGGGATTTCTAATGAGTAGTCCACAATACCTTTAAGTGGAAAAGGGTCTCCTTAACAGAATGCAGTTGCTATCCTAACTGTGGAATTTGGGGGCGGAGCCTGAATGGGTAACTGAAAGCAGCAGTATTTTAGAGCTCCATACAACTAGTTAAATAAGACAGGAAGAAATGTTCGTTTTTTTCTTCAAGTATAAAATCTTATAGATAAAGAACTAATTTACATAATTAGAAACTTTGGTGAAGTTTTACAAATAATTTCCTGTCAAAAAGCTTGGAGATATATTCACTTGTTAAAATGAGCAACTCAAAGAATTCTCACCAGTCTGCTGCCTTAAAGAAGGAACTACAACAGATGGCATCTATCCTGCAGGAGTTGTCTTTCAGGATGGATGATTTTAAACAGAACCTGGAAAATCTTAAAACAAGCAGTCAAAAACAGGCTTTACACCCTCAAGGAAATGCTATTACAACACCAGACAAGGATAACAGGAATATAGGTTTCTCTAAATGACATAGAAAGCAGATTTCAGGAAGAGGAAACACAGAAATAACTGCTTCTTAAACAAAACACTTGGTTGGTTAATAAAGTAGATGACTTGGAAAATAGGGAGAAGAGAAATAACATCAGGATTTTCGGATTACCTGAAAACACAGAAGGTGAGGATTATCAAGATGGATCCCTGATTTTTTAAATTTAAAAGAAGGACTTTCCTTTGGCATTGAAAGGGCACACAGAGCTCTTGGGAAACCTGCCACTAACTCAAACTCTTCTCCTAGGTCAATAATTATCAAATTTCTTTCATACTCAGACAAAGAATTGATTTTAAGATCTGCTTGGAGGAAGGCACCACTAAAATATAAACAGAGCCTGATAAGATTTGATAACAACTATTCATCTAGAATAATGGAACAAAGGAAAAAAGTGTGGCCAATGATAACGTTTCTGAAACAAAGTAACATCAAGGCATAACTTGCATATCCAGCTAAGATAAGAATACTGTATGCCAACGAGATGAGGACTTTTATTGACTTAGAGGAAACTTCTTCATTTATTAAAACTAATAATGTGATTACTTTACCAGAGGATATGGATTGGATGTCACCTTCTCTCAAGAGAACAAAAGAAACAAATGTCTGGACAGATGTCAAAAAGAAGAAGCAAAAGACTGATACTGTTACAGCCAAATCTCTCAAAGCATCTACTATGATATGAATTGTTTTAACATTACTTTAAAGGACTAATTTTACTGCTTGGAATTTTCAAACAAAAGTAACTAACTACTGGAATCTTTATCTATATTTTTTGAAAATAGATGACACATGAGAGTTTTCACATTACCTCAGGTATGTAAAACAGGGTACTTTTCTTTCACAGAAGGAGGGTTATATAGCACATAAAATATTTATATTGTAAATCAACATACATAGTATATGTGTATTTTCTCTTAATTTTCTCTTTTCTTTCTCTCTTCTCTCTTTTCTCATTATTTATTTTAACTACATATTGTCTCCCTTTCTAAATTCTCTATTTACTATACTAATATAGTCTGTATATATTTAATAACTCATTTCTATACATAGATAAATCTTCTTCTTTCGGCTTTTGTCTAAAATAATCTAGTTTTAAGGTAGACTAATTGGAATAGTGAACTTAATTGTCATTACAATATTTATTAGATTAATGATAGTCACTGTTATGCTTATTGGGATTGGGGACATGTTCGTGATTAACTCTGAAATGTTCCATTCATGTACATATGTCCTTTGAATTATTTCCTTTCAGTATTAACAAATACATAAATCCATGGTGGTACAGCGGTAGCGTTGTTGCCTCACAGCAAGAGGTTCTCCTGTTTGATTCTCGGCTGGAGTGCGCGGAGTGCCTTCTGTGTGGACTCTGCATGTCCTCCCCCTGGTTGGGTAGGCATTTGAAAGACATGTGTAAATGGGTGTGCCTTCGTTGAAGGTTGGACGTTGAGCTGGCACCTCTACGTTCATGAAAAATCTACTGCCAATCATTAGCAGACTGGAGTTCCGCTGTGGCGACCCCTAATTGGGAAAAGCCGAAAGACAAACAAACAACAACAACATTAACAAATACATAAAAAAAGGAGGGAAAAATGTACTGTTGGTGAAGAGAAGTGAAGCTTTCTTCACATTCTATTTGCATTGCCATAGCAACAGCAAACAATTGCTGCAGTTTCTAAGGACACTGTGAATCTGCAAAGTGCATTTAGCCTCACAGATAACAAATAATAAGAAAAAGTAATATTGTTTAGTTATTAAAATGAAAAACAACCTAAACAAGGTAAAATAAATACATAATAGGATTATTTGTAAATATTTTAAGATTTATCCTCGTAGGATTCCTGGAAACACAACTGAAATGTTCCCAAACTACATGTGCACTGAAATGTATCTGCTTGATTAAAAAGTATTACTCACTTTAACATGCTGATTTCACAAGCTGTCTGCACTGTAAAAGTTACATTTTATACATTGCTTGAAATTGTCAGTCTCTAGACCATATGAAAAGATACATATTTGCAACATGTTATCTTTGCAATTACCTCACACTCTGTGCAAACTCACTTGGTAACTGATAGCTATTCATTTAAAATATCAGTTTAAATATTAAATGTGCCCTTGAAATGCTATTAACATTTTGACAAAATATAATCTGAACTAGAAAATGAATGACTTGAAAGAAGTGAAGTAATGCATAGCTTTCAAAGACAGTTCTTGACACTACAGTAAAAGTAAAAATATATATTCACAAGGAAGTATTGAAATGCTTTAGTCTTCCAGTTAAAATAGCTTACTGTCAACATTTTGCAATATCAGAAAGTTTGAAGATCTAGGAAATTATTATTCTTTGTCTTTATAATGATTATTAGACAGATGTTAGACTATGCTTAGTTTAATGACTTGTGACATATGTTTAGGAAAAGTGGACTCAGTTACTCACATTGGACTACACATTCCTGGAAACTCAACTGAAATGTCCTCAAATTACGTGTGAATTTAAATGAAACTACCTGATTAATTAGCATAATTTACTTTAACAACCTGAATCCATAAGCTATCTGGTCTATATATGCTACATTATATATGTCACTTGCATATGACATTCTCTAGAGCACACAAAAAAATACATATTTTTGCAACATGCTATATTTGCACTAACCATACATTCTAAACTAACGCAATTGGTCACTGACAAGTTATTTATTTGAAAGATCAGTCTAAATATTAATTGTGCCCTTAAAATATTGTTGCCATTTTGACAAAACAAAACCTGAATTGAAAAAGGAATGATTTGAAGAAGTGAAGTATTGTACAGATTTCAAAGACAGCTATTGGCACTACAATATAAGTAGAAATGTATACATGCAAGGAAAATTTGAAATGCTTTATACTTTTAGTTAAAATAGCTTATTGTTAACTTTTTGCTTTATCAGAAAATTTAAAGAGCTAGGAAATGATTTCTAATTTGTCTTTATGCTTACTAAAGTGATGTTAGTCACTGACTTGTTTAATAGATTGCGAGATATGTACAAGATGGACTACTGAATGTTATTTCTGTTTACCCATGTTTGCTGAATTTCTTTTATTAGTACTGATTTAAAACAAGGGAAAGAAAGGGAAGGGAAATCTCTGTTTTTGGTCAAGGGAGGGGAGTCTTTAGAGTATTCTAACTGCCCTGAGAACTCTCTAAGATGCTCTAAATACTATTTGATTAATATTTACCTAAGGTAAGTCTTGTTTACCATATAGGTACCTTCACATTCATTCTAGACCTGATGTGATTACCCATTCTGTAAGCAAGAGATGCCCTATGCAGGATGGGAATTGTCAGGGTGATCATAGTTCATTCTTAGACTTTGCTTTGTAAATCTATAAATCTGTAAAAGCACTGCACACTAGAATGTAGGGCACCTCTACTCAGAGTCAGGATACCACTGATAAGCCATGTCTTTTTATAAGTGTAAGTTGAAGCTGGTGAGATGAAGAGTGGGAAAGTAAAGGAACACAGTACACCTACAGTAAATTCATATCTCATTGGTAATCACTCATTGTCTCCTGTAGAGTCTTTTTAGTCAAATTATTTTAGTAATAATCTATTTGTTGTTGGCTTATTTAGTGTATGCTCCTCTGTTGCATTTAATTTATCCAAAATGACATATCTGACATGTTTGGGATCTCTTAAGGGTAACTAAACATTGGATATTTTCTAAGTTAACATAATAATTGTTTACACTATTAACATTCCATCCTGATATATAAATTACTATAGAACAATAATAGAATAATATAGAATTTCATATCTCTTTTAAGAAAATTCTCCATATAATAATTTAACATATGGAGCTCAGTTGATATTGTTGGTTAAAGGTATGAGTGATAATCCAGTAGATCTATCTTTATCTATTGGATTAGGAATGACTTTCATTCCATGTTTAATTGGAAATTCATATTTACTTGTATTTGATACTTTACAAGTAATGTTTTATAACAAATGCTAGTAGACCTTCTTTGTCTTCATATTTATAAATAACTTTTGGAGTGATTATGTTTTTCTTCCAGAGAATTGATACTCCTTTTGTCTTTGTTATATAACATTCCATCCTGATATATAAATTACTATAGAACAATAATAGAATAATATAGAATTTCATATCTCTTTTAAGAAAATTCTCCATATAATAATTTAACATATGGAGCTCAGTTGATATTGTTGGTTAAAGGTATGAGTGATAATCCAGTAGATCTATCTTTATCTATTGGATTAGGAATGACTTTCATTCCATGTTTAATTGGAAATTCATATTTACTTGTATTTGATACTTTACAAGTAATGTTTTATAGAAGTACTTTTTTAAAGCCTGACCAGAATTTACCCTACTTATATTTAAAGAAGAAAGAACATTAAATTACACTCGCAAGTTTACACACATAAAAATAACATCCAATGTTATCAGAGACTATGGTATAACTACTATAATCAAAATAAAAAAAAGAAGCAAAAAGTTTCTTCCAACGATAACTTGAAATGGATTTAACATTCTTATCATTAAATACTAATGGCTTAAATGATGCAAATAAAAGATCAAACTTACAAAAATATTTCAATCTAAATAAGGCACAAGTAGTATTTCTCCAGGAAATGCATTTTAAGACTAATGATAGCTTTATTTGGAACCTTAAGGACTATACAGTCTTAGCTCAATCCTCCTATAGAACAAAGACAAAAGGAGTATCAATTCTCTGGAAGAAAAACATAATCACTCCAAAAGTTATTTATAAATATGAAGACAAAGAAGGTCTACTAGCATTTGTTATAATTAAATTTAATAACAGAATATGGACCATAGATAATCTATATTGGTTCCCAGGAATTGGAGCAGGAATGGTTAAAAAACACCTAGGTTTTATTTCCAACAATTATAAACAAAATCTTATACTGGGAGGAGATTTTAATTGTACCTTAGAAGCTTCTGAAACCACCAAGAAGTATTTTCGCATAGCAACTATTTCAAAATCCTTAAAGAAAATGGATTGATTCATTTCATTTATTAGACACTTTTAAAGTAAAAGATGATAAATCCTTATTATTTTCCCATAAAGACAATAGATTAGGAACACAAACCAGAATAGACAAATTATTCGTAGTTCAAGATTTACAAACAAAAAATCCTCAACTTCTCAATAGTTCCATGCCCCTTCTCAGATCATGAATCTCTGATAATGAAGCTCCAAATAGAGTTTAAACCTTTAATCCTCTCAACTAGAATTCCAGCATAAATCATGAAAATTAAAGAATTCAGACCCTGGATGTTGTCAGAACTACAAATATTTCTTGAAATTAATAATACAACAGAAATCAGTAGAGTCATGGTTTGGGACTCATTAAAAGCATATTTATTTGGTAAGACCCTTAGCTGGTACAAAAACAAAGTTTTAGAGTGGGAATCTGAATTATTAGACTTGCAAACCAGACTTTTGACAGTAAAATCTAAAAAAAAAAATCAGAATTCTCCAGAAGTAAAAAAAAAAAAAAATAGAGGAATTAAATAAAAAATATAATGAAATTCTAACACACAAAACTTGTCTAACCTTGGAAAAATTAAAAAATAAACTCATTAGCTGCCTCCCCCAGATATCTACATAACTTATCTACAAGAATTAAAATCCAATCTAAAGCAAATAACATTAGTAGTATATATCATGAAAAGAAAGGGGAAAAAGTATCGGATATAGGAGACATCCTTGAAGCATTTTGGTTCCATTATATGGAACACTTCAAAAAAGAATATTTAGATACCAACCAAATAAACTTAGATGCAAACCTTATCAATATAAAAGATATTCCCGAAAACTTAAAACTAGATTTACAAAAACCTATATCCTACAAAGAAATTGTTGACAAGATAAAAGAAAGTAAATATAACAAAGCTCCAGGGATAGATGGTATAATTACGGAAATTTACAAACTTTTCCCGTCAACAGTAATCTCTCTTTTTCATAAAACTTTGCTAGAAGTCCAGTCAGAAGCAAAAATACCACCCTGATAGAAATATTCTCTCATAACACCAATTCTAAAAGATAATAAACCATAAGACCTCTGCACCTCATACAGACCTATATCATTTCTGAATAATGATTACAAAATATTCATGTCAATCCTAGCTAACAGAATGAAAATCCCACTTTCAAAGACAATTAATAATGATCAAACTGGATTTTTATATAACAGGCACACACATGATAATATTAAAATGATACTTACTCTTATAGATTATGTGAATAAAGAAGATAGAGAAACACTTGCAATCAGATTAGACATAGAAAAACTCTTTGATTCCCTCAACTGGGAATATCTATTATTTGAATTTCCTCCTCCCTTCATCTTATTACTAAAAAACATATATATTAATAACTTAGCCTACATTAAATTAGGTTCTTTCACCTCAGAATCTATCCATATAATGAAAGGTACTAAACAAGGATGCTCCCTTTCTCCTATTTTATTTGCTTTGGCTATCAAAATACTTGCAGAAATAATACGCAATAATCCAAGAATAAAAGGAATAGAAGTCTATGACCAGCACATGTCTAAAATAATGCTTTTTCCTGATGATATTTTATTAACCCTATCAATCTCCAGAAAGTCATTAGGTGAGCAAGAAGAAGTAATGGAGACATTTTATAAGATTTCAGGTCTACACTTTAATAGATCAAAATCAAAATTTCTATTTTTAAATAAGAAAAAAGAACTACAAGTTACAGATAAATCCATCATAGGAAAACAAGAACTTACACTAAATTATTTAGGAATAGTGTTATGCAAAAATATAAATGAAACAATATTAATAAATTATAAAAACATTATTGAAACAATAAATATATATATAAAAGTGGAACTAAATTATATTAACTTTTAAAGACAGATTGCAATTAATAAAAATGGTCTTATTGCCAAAAATACAATATGTAGTATTAGCAATGCAGTTGATTCCTGAAAGATGCATTCTTAAAGAAATAAACTCATGTTTAATAACATTTTTATGGTATCCCAAAAAGAATAGAGTAGCTCTAACTCATCACCCTGGAAACAAGGATGACTGAACTTCCCAGAAATAGAAACATATATAAAAGCATCTGTGCTTAAAACTACAATAGAATGGATAAACCCAAATTATTTTACCAACTGGAAAGAATTAACAATGGCTATATTAACAAATGAATTTAATCTGTTAAAAAAATTTTTAATAGTAGACAAATCAAACAAATCCTTGTTTATACTATGCATAAGTATACAATATAATATAACAAAACCTTCTAAAACAACACTGATTAATCATTACATCAATTCCTTTAGGAAACTTATCAATGCAAACATAGATCTAAAACTTTGGTTTGACCTTTTAACCCCATTTACCATCACTAAGAACTTTCCTCACAAAATATATAGGGAAACAATAACCTCCTGGGAACAAAATTGATTCTTATGCTGGTTTCAATGTGTAAACAAATTAAATGTTTTAGTTATACATATGATAAAAACTGCTTACAATATTCCAACAAAGGACTGGTTAACCTTACAAAGCATTCTAATGTACACTCAAGATTTATGCAGATTAATTAATAATTCCTCATTTAAAGATATTCCAAATCTAATAAGTTTTCTGTATGAATTTATATATAATAGTTGTGAAAAGAAAAATTCCATTTCAAATCTATATGAAGAGTTAATAACATACAAAATAATTCCCAAACCATCATACTGGCAGTTCTTAACAAAAGGTCAGTCATTGCACCTAACAGAAGAACTTAAAAGTAACATCTTATGATCAGTTAATTACACCTCT
The DNA here is from genome assembly GCF_019279795.1 of Protopterus annectens. NCBI lineage: Eukaryota > Metazoa > Chordata > Ceratodontiformes > Protopteridae > Protopterus > Protopterus annectens. Next base: position 964,642,133 of record NC_056735.1, read on the forward strand.
AACACACAGTACTGGGAAATATTTAACTGGAAATACTTACATAGAGCATTTTTAACACCAGATAGAATTAAAAAGATCACTACTACTACAAATGTTATTTGCTGGAGGTGTGAAAAGTCAAATAAAGCAGACTAGATTCATATTTTTATGAATGCAATAAAATTAAATCATATTAGAATGGAATCAATCATTTTTACAAGCTTTATTTAATGAATCCTTTACCTTAACTAAAGTATTGATAGTACTAAATGTAAATGAAGGTCCCTACCTAAATAAGACAAATATGTATTTGTTATGGACAATACTTGCTATATCTAGGAAATGCATAACTAGAAGGTGGAATGCAAATACACCCTCGACCTTGGAAGAATTCTACACTTTACTGAAGACACCTGCATTGATGGAAATAAAAATCAAAGAACTATGAATCTATCCCAGACCAATGGTAAATAATCCTTGGAAGAAAGTTATATCTCTGTTGGACACTTTGCAATAATCAATACTGTATCTCTGATAGCTGATATGTTAATTCTATATTTAATAACATACAGTGTATATAATTGAAAGTCAGGCTACTGTAAATATTGTATATAGTTGTTTAAAATGATATTTAAAAATATTATGTAAATGTTATTTTAATTGAAAATAAAAAAAAAATATTTGAGAAGAGTAACTGTGGAATTTGCCTTTCCTGTGTGGAAAGCTGTTTGCAGTCTTATCTACATGTGGGACTGTTTCTACCTGTGCTGTAAAGACTCCAAGGGAAATACCTCACTCATTTTGGATCCAGTTTTAATATAATCTGTATGATCTGGGTTTCATGGGAATGAAGTCACACAGAGTTGTTATTTTACCCAAATCTGTAAGCATTGTTTAAAAGATTGCTTTTAATGGGAGTGGGGTAGGCAAGATGGTGGCTTCAGTGCATCAGATTTGAGTTGCTCTGTACTAAAAGAAAGTTTATGACAGGAATATATTATAAGATTTAATCTACATAATGCTAGAAGTGAAGGAAAACATGTATTATCTCTCAGGATTAAATTATATTAACTACATGTATAATTCAAAAATGAATAAATAAATTACTAAATAAATAAATAAATAAAATCAGTTCATAATATATATTAACAGACCACTTAAGGATGCCAGTTTCCAAAACTACTAGGCAAGAAACTATCGCCACAAAAAGTTTTCCGGTAGCTATTGTCATACATATAAGAATTACCCTTAAAAATAGACAATAGGGCTAAAAAGGTAGACCATATACAACAGAATAGAAAGAAACAGTTTGAACCTCTTTAAGCAATGATCCAGCAAGACAATGCTCATATAGACAACGCAGATCAAGTTTAAATGACATCAAGGAAAGACTGTCTGAGACCAGCTGGCATAATTGTCAAAGTTTTGTCTACCATGCACATGTTACAAGGTTTTATCCTGACCTCTGGCTATTGCCTATATGGAGTTAGTATGTTCTCCTTGTGTTTCTGTGGGGATCCTTCCTCATCTCAAAAACATACTGAGTTTTCCATCTCAAACTCACCCTAGAATGGACTTGTGGGCAACAGCACAGACTCTAGATGGTGCCCTATGGGGGGAAGAGTTGTATAGATCATATGCTTTGGACATCTATTGGGGAGCACAGTATCATCAGGATAGGAGAACACAGATCACAGACTACATGACCTGGCAGGTATAGTCACTCAACAATCAACTTGCCAAACATGAACTAAGAATTGCTACAGGATGCAACTTGGAAGTAGAAGGAGTCTAGACATCCTATGTATCCAGAATGGAAGAGCAATGCATTCGGTGTGGTGTGTGAATTATATTGAGGAAGAGTCTTTAGATGACAGTGAAGGATGTTATCAGAATTAATGACACATTTGTGGCAGCCAGACTCAGGGCAGTATTCATAATCTCAGGCTATGCCTAACAGCAGGGTTGTGAGAGTGTCATTCAGTCAGTAGCAGTTGCAAGGCCTAGGGATAGACAGAACATGGTATGAGGACTGCCTAGGTCCACATGGATGGGGCAACAGGAATAAAGAAGGCAATTCTAGACTTCTATCTGGTAAATGGCTTATAGATTGCCAACACATGGTTTATCAAGCGAGACAGTCACAAGGTCACATAAAAGAGTGGCCAATATGCAACTCCAGTAGACTTTCTTTTAGTAAAGAAAAGGCACAGGGGTGGAATCAGTGACTGCAAAATCATCCCCAGTGAAACTGTCAACCTAGAGCATAAACCACTGGTTGAAACAATCAGCTGCAAGCAGTGGTCAGAGAAGGATCTAAGGTCAACACAGACCAGGCTAAAGACCTGGAAATTGACTGGAGGGAAAGCACAACAGTTCAAGGAATTACTTAGGATTCTAGCACCTCAGGAAGAAGGTGAAGTAGGTGGAGCTGAAGTCTAATGGTAGTGCCACAAAACAGCATGTGTGACGACTATAGAAAAGATATGGCCAAGGAGGTACATAAGGAAATCTGATGGTGAGATGCAGAAGTGCATGAAGTCATTAAAAGAAAGAAGGAGTGCAGGAAAAAGTGGGAGATAGAAAAACATGGCCAAGCTAGTAAGGAATACTGTTTGGCTAACAAAGAAGCTAAGAGAGGAGTTCCAATAGCAAAGAATAAGGAATTGGAGGAACTTAACCAGTTTCTGGAAAGTGACCCAATAGATGGCACAAATAAAGGCACAGACAGAAAGATAAAGAAGATAGTCAGACAGATTTCAAAAGGGATGCTAGTGACAACCTGCTTACCTGCTCATCAGTCCACAGGACATCAAAGGCAGATGAAAGGAGTACTTCCAGTAACTTTTGAATGAAGAAAGCACCACAGAAGCTGTACTGCCCAGACACAGACTATGATGAAAGAAGAAGAAGCCCACCATAGAAAAGCAGTAAGGAAAATAAAGTCAGGGAAAGCAGCAGGCTCATTTGAGGTTACAGCAGATATGATGATCCTGGGTGAGTTTGGGGAGAAATGGCTCCAGAAGCTATTCATAGTAGTATGAGGAGACAGGCATAGTCCAGATGGCTGGAGAGCATACTAGTGTCATTGTACAGCAACAATAAAGGGACATTAAAAACAGTGGGCAGGTCAGAGGTATCAAACTCCTGTCATACTGCATGAAAGCCCTGCACATAGTGATTGATAAACAAATATGCAAATTAGCAGGTTCATAGGTGTTTACTGGGCTAATGACCACTAGGACCATTTTAAGCCTAGCCATGTATTCCACATCTCTCACAAGTTCTGGTACCCTTGATAAGTATAACTGGGGGTTTGGGAGATGAAACGTTTACAAGCAGGGTCCTGAGAAATGAACCACTTACAGGCTGCCTGTGTCCATTAGAGATGTAGGTGCCAAACTAGGGATGAATTTCCTGTTCCCCATCCAATTGTCCAAGTTACACTTGAATTGGATTAGGGAGAAATTCTGCTTCACGTAGATGGGGAGCCTATTCCAAGGAAGGTGTAGTCTCTGGGATACATATCTGTTTCTCCAGCAGGTCCTATTTATATCACAAACAAGGCATAAGTCTTTAGAATGGGTAATTCTGGTGCTGTTTGTTTTGCAGATATGCAGGAGATCCATCAGAGCTGGGTCTGACAATGCACTGTATGCCAGGCATAGATCTCCCCTTAACGGGAAGAGACAGATACAGGAATAGGTCATTGAGGTGGTCTGCACTGGATATGTTACTTATGCTCTGTATTCTTTTAGTAAGGATCCTCTGTGAGATTACAATTGTTGGATATGCCTGGTTAGGTACATACCAATGGGGGCATTGTACTCAATGATAGGTGTAATGAATGCCAAATACAGTGGAATAATGATTTCCTTGGACCTAGATGCCATACCTTTTTTTTTATAAGTTGCACAACATAAAATGATTTCCTCACTGCTGTAGACAAGTGATGATCAAAGACTAGATTACTATCTATGTGTGTCCCCAAGTCCATGAGTATTGGGTCAGCTCTAAGGGGTGCATTGCTAATATGATAGTTACCAGGGTGGATGATGTCCCAAAGGAAACTATTATGCATTTCTTGGCATTTAGTTTTAATCTGTGGCTCTGCTACCAGTTGTTTTTTTTTTGTGTGTCAGCCCTTCCTAGAGAACATTAATATCAGTGGGGGATTCAATGATGGCTCCTAATTTGCAATCATCTGCAAATTTAGTCAGCCAAAGGCCGCTGACTTTGGCCTTGACTTTAGAGAAGTAAATGCCAAAAAAGGAGTGATTCAGGGACCAATCCCTTAGGGACTCTGAATGTGACTGGCCTCTTTGTAGAGGTAGACTCCCCAGTTCTAAATTCCTGGGTTCTGTTTGTGAGCCAGCTGGCTATCCACCAGATGACATAAAGGTTTGTACCTAACCAAATTAGTTTGTCAACAATGTTCAAGTGGGGCATTGTGTCAAATAACTTGGCCAGGTCAAGGTAGGCAGTATGAACCTCATCCATTGCTTTGGTGACCTTCACAAAGAAGTCCATCAGGATGAGTAGGCAGGACCTGCCCTTGACAAAACCAAATTGGGTTGGGTCCAGTGTGTGGAGATTTCCTATGTCAGTTTTGATCATTTCTATTATAATTCTTTCCATTGCTTTGGATATGAGACTAGTGAGACTTATAGGTCTGTAGTTTCAACGGTCTGTAGATGGCCCGCCTTTGTGCAGCAGGACAACTGTTGCTGTTCTCTGTTCATGAGGCATGAAGCCTGTCTGGAGACTACAGCTAAATAGCAATTCCAGAGGTCCTGATAAGTCATATTCCATGCTATTTAGAAGGCATCCTGCAATATTGTCTGAGCCCATTGATGTGGTGTTCATAGGTTCATAGGTTTATAGGTTGATACTAGGCTATCTGCCCTAGGGCATTTATAAGCCTAGCCAGAGTATGTTTGGCTTTTGCCACCCTTTTAGATTAGTTGACTGTGCCTCTATTTAGTAGGTCACAGAAGGTAGCCCTTTTAAGGTTTGTTTACTGTACCTCTGTCAAGCAGCGACACAGAAGAGATCCCAGGGGTAAACTTACAATCTCCCATCCATTCGTCAAGATTTCTCTTGAAGAGGGTCAGTGAGGGACTCTGCATTTCATGGATTGGGATTTTGTTCCAGAGTGAGGGGAGCCTCTGGGATATGAATCTGTCCCTCCAGCATGTCCTATTTATTTCTGTGCTGAGGTTCAGGTCCCTGGAGTGTGTAGCTCTAAGGGATTTAGATTTCCTGAGGTGAAGCATATCCATTAATTCTGGGTTGGACATGGCTTTATACGTCAGACACTGATTGCCTCTGAGTAGGCGGTACGCAACTGAGTAGAGCTGGAGTTTCTTTAGCCGAACTGCATAGGGCATCTGTTTGAGCCCCTTGATCCTCTTGGTGAGATACTTTTGGGGTCTTTCCAGTTGCTGAAGGCGTCGGGTAAGGTACATGCCAAACGGGGCATTGTACTCAATTATTGGCCTGATAAGTGATGAGTAGAGGGGCACAATGACCTCTCTTGATCTAGATGTGAACTCTTTCATGATAAGGAGGGCTATATAGAAGGTCTTTCTAACCACTTTGACAACGTGATTGTCAAAGGAGAGATTGCTATCTACTTGGGTCCCCAAGTCCCTAATTACTTCTTCCGTACTTAATGGATTACCACCTATGTGGTAATTTGTGGGCACTGTTTTTCCAAGGGGACGACTATGCACTTTTTGGCATTTAGCTTTAGGCCATCGCTCTGGCACCAGTTATCCGTCTCTGTGAGACCCTTTTGGAGGATGCTTGTGTCAGTCGGAGAGTCGATTATAGCACCAGTTTGCAGTCATCTGCAAACTTGGTCAGCCATAGTCCACCCATGTTAGCCTGTACCTCGGAGAAATATATACCGAACAAGAGAGGTCCCAGGACTGAGCCTTGTGGGACACCACTTGTAACTGGTTTAGAGTCTGACATGGCACCTGCTATTCTGACCATGTGGGTTCTATCCTTGAGCCAGTTCGCAACCCATCTTGTGACATATGGGTTGATACTTAAGCTGGTGAGCTTTTTTATGATGCCCAAGTGGGGTATTGAGTCAAAGGCCTTTGCAATGTCCAGGTAGGCTGTGTGGACTACCTTCCCTTCATCTATGGCTTTGGTAACTGCTTCAAAGAAGTCGATCAGGTTCTGCCCTTAACGAAGCCGAATTGGGTAGGATCCAGTGTCTGGAGGTTCCCAATGTCTTTATTTATGATTTCCATGATGATACATTCCATAGCTTTGCAGACCAGGCTAGTCAGGCTTATAGGGCAATAGTTTCTGGGGTCTGTTGTGGCACCACCTTTGTGAAGTGGGACCACTGTTGCTGTACGCCATTCCTTGGGAACATATCCTGTATTAAGGCTGAGACTGAACAGTGACTTTATATGAGGGTTTAGTTCTTCTTGGAGCTCGTGTAAGATGCAGCCCGGGACACCATCTGGACCCATTGATGCTGTGTTTTTAGCTTTGGAGAGGGCAGTTCTCACCTGTGCATCTGTGATCTCAGGAAGGCTACACTCTGTTGGGATAGACATTTGCTCTTTTGGGGGGGGTTTGCACTGAACCTTTCTGCCAGGATGTTGGCAATGTCTGTGGGTTCAGTGAATTTTTTGTTATTTTGCACTAACTCAGAGCATATCTGGGAGTTGCCTCCCAGGTTTCTGACATAACTAAAGAAGGCCTTATGATTATCTTTAGTGTCTTGTGCAATTTTTCTTTCAAAGCTGGCCTTAGAAGATTTTATGAGGGATCGTAGTTTCTTGCTAGTACTGATCAGTGACGCCTTCCCTTTTTGGGATTTTGCTCTGTCATGTAGTAGCTTTCTCCTTCTGTTGTATAGCTTATTTATGGCTGGGGTCCACCAGACAGGTCTCCTGCCTTTGGAGGAGTGAGTCTTGGTTTTATTTGGGATAGCATGCTCCATGCATTCCTGTAGGTGTCCATAGAATGCTTTTGTAAAGGATTCTGCATTTTGGGCTGTATTGTCCACTGGCCCGGGGGCTTTGAAGGATTCCACCTCAGTTTTGAGAAGTGTGAAGTTTGCTTTTGAGATGTTCTTCACCGTGGTTTCCTTGGCTAGGGGTGGGGACGGAATATGGATGTCCAGTGAGATTTGTTTATGGTCTGATCTTACCAATGAGGGGTATACCTCTGGTGTGGAACATAGAGACCCCATGTTGGTGATGACCAGATCCAGTATGTTTTCCCCTCTTGTGGGAGTGGTGATCAGTTATTCTATGGCATTTGAGTTTATAAATTCTAGGAACCGTTGGGTGAGGGTGTTTGGGCTTGAGTAGTTTTCCCAATCGATGTTTGGGTAGTTGAAGTCACCCAGTATAATAGTGGTTGGAGAGACCTTCATATTCTCCATTGTCCTCAGGAAAGCCGAATGAGGTTCCTGTGTTTGGGAGGGTGGTCTCTAGCAGGCTACAAACTGAAATGCAGTTTTGCCCACTGTTAGTTGCACATGGATGGTCTCCGAAGCTTCGTGCAGTGCCACTAGCCTGGAGGTGTAGGTATCTTTGATAAATATGGATACTCCCCCTCCTTTTGTGGTTCGGTCCGAGTTTTGGGGCCAGAAAGCATGGTATGAAGTATAGCCTGGTAGTGCTGGGGTGCTCTCGGGAGCCTTGAACCAGATTTCTGTTACTGCACAGATATCGATATTCTCCATACTGAGGAGAGTCTTGAGTGCATGCATCTTGAGGTTTAGACTTCTGGCGTTGAACAGCATTACCCTTAGTTTTTTTTTCTTTGTGTTGTCTATGGGGGTGGGTTTGTCTTTTGAGCCTTGCCTAAAAAAGGCACTATGGGGGAGGCAAGAGCCTTAGCCAGTATTTGAAAACCCAGGGGTGACAGGTGCAAGCCGTCCCTAGCGAAGCAACGTGACTTGTCGAGCATGTCATCCCAGGCTGACAGACACTGCATCCCCTTTGAATGACACCAATGCTTTAGCCAATTGTTAAAATTGATCATTTTGTCTTTATACTGTGGCATCATTCTTGGTAAGGGTAAGATGCTACTCAAGGTCAGGGTCATACAAGCCTGGGCTACATGATCAAAGAGCTCCTGTACGTCTTTTTTCATGTAGTCCAGGGAGGTACGTCTCAGGTCATTCACACCAGCATGGAAAATGACGGAGTCATACTTGTACTTGCTTTGGAGTGACCTGAGTGCTTGTGTTATGTGGCGGATCCTGGCACCCGACAGACAGCTTACAGTGACCTTCTCCTTGTTCAGCCTGGTGAGTGGGACGTCAGTGTGTCTGACAATAGAGTCACCTATTACAAGTGTAGGTGTGTTGTTTAGCCTTAAGGGCTGTGACTCTGTGGCACACTGACTTTGTGAGCTATGTGCTACATGGGTATTGTTTCGTGGTAGGTGTTGCTTGGATGTCTGCTTTGGAGGTCTCTGCTGCTTAGGCAGAATTTTATTTAGAGCCTCCGAGTATATTTTTGTGTGTTTATGTGTTTGGTTTGCTGATGCGATAGGTCTATGTGAGACTGGATTTGTGGTGTGTGTGGTTACCTTCTCCTCCTGACAGGCTGTGCTAGTACTGGGTTGAGAGAGCTTAGCCTCCAGTTTAGCTATATAGTTGCATCTCTCACATATATTTAAGCTTGTTGGGAGGAGGAGAGGGTGGTCTGTATACATTAGGCAGTTGTAACATTGCCTCAAGATTCCCAGATTCACCAGCCGGACTGGAGAGTAAACTCAAAATTGACCTTTGGACATGCCTGAATAATATAGGGAACTACTTATTGACTGATCAGAAAGAACCAATAGGAAGCAAGCGCTTTGAAGGAGTATAAGAGGATGTAGTGCTTTAGTTTGTGTTTACCTATGAGATTACTTATACGAGCAAGTGTAGGGCTTTAGAATGAGAATAGAGTGCTTAATTTGAGATTTAGAGCAGTTCTAAGGGAAAAAGTGAAGAGTAGACTTTGTGGAGCCAATAGTTTAAGCTTGTTTAAGCGGCGCTGCCCGACGCTGCTCTGTGAGCAAGACCACGCTAAAAGAGGGTTGCAGGGTTTTAAGGGATAGAGATCAAGGAGTTTAGAATTGACCCAAAATGGCCAATAAAACTACAGCTTCTAGGCAGTAATCAATCCTACAGGGACAGGCAGGCTGTTCAGTGTTAACCACTGCCACTGGTGAACACAGAGACTTCCCTTTAGTCCAAGCAAGCACTGGCCTCCAAGAAACTTACAAACAGTTCAGAACAGCAAATCTGTAACTGAACTTTCTTAAATTTCAGAAAGTGGGGAAAAAAGCAAGATTGTTTTCTTTTTTTTTCTTTTTTGTTTTAGTTTAAAGGTAGCATAGATACACAAGTAGCAAAATAATCACAACAGTGCAATAAATGACCCCACACTTGAGTGTTAGGCCAAAGTCAGGTAAAATGCAGTTTTAAGAGAAAAAAAAAACAATTTTAAATTAAGTGTAACACAGGAAATGCAGTAAACAGGCTCTAGATGTGTTCTAAATACTGTTTCTAATACAGATATAAACTTTAGCAAGTTGGAAAACGCCGAAAAGTAGGCGGCAAAGCAGTAATTCTTAACAAAAAAGCAGAAGAAAATACTTACAATCTCAAAAGTGGCTCCTTTCTCCTCTCAGCATTTTCTCCCCTTGGTAGGTGCTTCAGCAACAACTAACAAGCCTGGAAAGATGTCAAAACCACGAGGCAGCAGGGTTTTAAGAGATAGAGATCAAGGAGTTTAGAATTGACCCAAAATGGCCAATAAAACTACAGCTTCTAGGCAGTAACCACTCCTACAGGGACAGGCAGGCTGTTCAGTGTTAACCACTACCACTGGTGAACACAAAGACTTCCCTTTAGTCCAAGCAAGCACTGGCCTCCAAGAAACGTACAGACAGTTCAGAACAGCAAATCTGTAACTGAACTTTCTTAAATTTCAAAAAGTGGGAAAAAAGCAAGATTTTTTTTTTTTTTTCATTTTTGTTTTAATTTAAAGGTAGCAGAGATACACAAGTAGCAAAATAATCAAAACAGTGCAATAAATGACCCCACACTTGAGTGCTAGGCCAAAGTCAGGTAAAATGCAGTTTTAAGAGAAAAAAACAATTTGCCTTAGACATAGCATTAAGGACCTGTTCCCTAGTAATAGCAGGGGGAGTTATATTTGATCATATTTCTTGAGGGAGGGTTGAGGGGGAGAGAGGGGTAAAGTTGGAACTGAATTTGTAGGTCAGTAGGTTTGCTACATATTCTAGCTCAGTAGAGGTGTCTCCATTATGCACATAACTGTGCATTGTCTTTGTTGTGGACATAGCTAAAGAATGCCTTGTAATTATATTTGGCCTGGGAGGCAAAATTCACCTCACATTTGGCTTTCCTAGACTTTATTTGCCCTCTGAGTTGTTTGTTTAGTTTGATGAAAGAGGTCTTTTATCCTACTGGGTGCGGCACCTCCTAATTTTTGCCATGATTTTCTTCCTTCTTTTATACAGCCTGTTGATGTGTGATTCCACCAGGTTGGTTTGTTTTTTAATTTAGTTCTGTACTTCTTCCTGGTGGGTACAGCTGTCAGTATACAGCTATTAACATACTTCCATAGGGTGTCTGTGAACAGTTCCGCGTAGACAGCAGTGTTACCATGGTTTATAAGGACTTGAAATTTTGCCATTTTATCACTTAATAGTAGGGAGTTAGCCTTAAGAGTGGTTCCTGAGTATTCCAGAGTTAGCTGGAGTTCCAGGTTTTATTTTTACTTCAAATGAGACCATTTTGTGGTCTGACCTTAGCAGAGAAGACATTACAGTAGGGGTGTTCAGCACTCTCCCTAAAAAGTAGGATGGGAGATGAGCACTTCAGATTTAGATCAGGAAGCAGACTTGAACAGACTCATTGTTTGCAGTAAGATAGATGCTTGACAAGAACCTAAAATGAGGAAAGAGTCCAACTGGGCATTCCTAGACTTGGAGAAAGCATATGTCAAGGTCCCAAGAAAGCTGATTTGGACAGTCCAGCCCTGAAATAGCAGTAGAATTAGTGCAGAATATGTACAATGGCTCAAGTACAAACAGTGTTTGGTCTCACAGAGGTGCACCCAGTGGGAGTGGGTGTAACAGAAAGGAAAATAGTGGGACAGGTTAACAGCTTTGAGTACCTGTGAGGGGTCGTTGAGAAGAAGGGTAGTTTAAATGTGAAAGTCAAAGTTAGGATCAGAGAGGCTGCAGCCAACTGACACATAGTATAATGTGTAGTGTATGACAGAAGAATGCCAAAGAAGCTTAAAAGTAAAGTGTACAAAACAGTGGTGTAACCAGTACTACTGTATGGTACAGAAGCTTGGGCAGTGAAGGCAGAGTAGGTGAGGAAACTAGAGGTGATGGAGTTGAAGAGCCTGAGATGGGTGGTAGGATGTACTGTATGAGACAGACAAAGAAAAGAGTACATAAGAGCAGAAGCCAAAGAAACTCCAATTGCAGAAAAGTCAAAGAGCACAGGTTACAGTGGTTCAGGCAGATGTACAAAAAAGCAAAAGACAATCTGGTAAAGAAGAAGGTTTGGTACAGCCAGGAAGTGTCAAAGAAAGTAGGAAATGGGCATTCAGTAGAGAGAGATGATGACAGTTGACACGACACCCCAATCCCATATAGAAAATGAGAAAAAGTAGGTTGATAATGATGGAGGAAAGACTGTGTAAGCAAGTAAATCACACTGAACTTTTACTAAAGCAAAATAACTGGCTATTGGATAAGGTAGATAACTAATAAAACCAAGAGAGAGAGAGAAGAAATAATATAAAAATGTAAGAATATTTGGTGTGTCTGAGGAAAATGAAAGAAAAAAATAAGGTTAATTCACTCAACAGCTTGAATCCAAAAGTATTAAGCCCTCATGAGGGATTGTTGTATAGTGTAGAGAGAGAGCCCATAGATCTCTCACAAAACCTTCAGCTTAGGAAGGAGTCTCTTCCCAGATCTATAATTGTCAAAATAATTTCACACTTGGATAAAGAACTTAGTAGAATTACTTGGGCAAACTCCTTTCTGAAAATGAATAGATCTGTCACCAGATTTGATATATACTATTCATGGAATGTAGTAGAACAAAGGAAAGCATGCTTACCATGATAAAGTCATTAAAAATATTGTCACAAGTGCCACACATAGCTCTAAACTATCTAGATTTTTACCTCATATTTTTGTTCTGTTCCTTAAAAATCTTGTGCTTTTTGGTAAAATATTGAGGACTGAAGTCATTAAATATTGACATACATTTGAGTTGCAGACTTTATATCCCTCAGAAAATGCATGCCAGCACAAATCCAGTTATTCTAGTAACTTCTAAGTTTTAAAGACAAATATTTAAAATCTGTCTATATTTGGGCCCCCCACCCATTATTTTTGGCTTTTTCAAGATTTCTTCTGCTAAGAGGTTGAGAGGTATTTTATTTCTAGATAGGTTAAAAATCTTTCTCTCAGAAGGAACAAGTACACTTGACTCTTTAGAACATATTCTTTCCTTTCCTACCATAAACCTAAAAACATCAACAATCTTTAGTAAGAAAGGACTGTTGCTATACAAACTTGAAAAGAAAATCAGAGCGAGAGCTGTATAAAAGGCTGTTTTTTTAACAAAAAACAAAAAGACTCATGAAAATGGAACATTAATACAGTAGACTAATGTGTTTATCTAAATAAAGTATACTTTTTTCTGTCCAGTAAGACAGATATGGAAACTTTACACAAGAATATCCCCGGGGTTCATGAAGCTTGCGCCAGGTGCAGGCATAGCGTCGGCATTCTAACACCAAATATGTCCGCCAAGCGATTCAGATACGAGCTGTTTCCACGTGCACTACCTGTGTATGCTACGCCCACACAACTCATGAGCCATGTATGCTAATTACCCCATGTGCAGCAGTGTAGCATGCAAATGAAGGTATGTAGTGATTCAGGAACTGATGCAGGTGTAGTGTAAGCATGCAGAAATGTAAACCGTAGAAAACGGTTTACATTTTTGCAAACATAAAATCGGAGACATGACAGCAGACCAAACACATTTATTATAATGTTAATATATGCCATTGGCTAAATATATAGCCATTGGCATAAAAAAAAACATGTACAAAATATAAAATTAACATGTAATATATATATATATATATATATATATATATATATATATAGTCGCACTATCAAGACGTGGAAGCACAGGGCAGCGGTGTGCAAAGGGGATCGCAAGGAATATATAAATAAAACCGCAATGAAACACATATCACGATTTCCCCATAATAGTCAGTGGCAGGCATGCCACACCATACTCATGGCGCAAGGGTTGCTAAGGGGCAGTGACAGTGTTATGCGCAGTAGCTAGGAATTAGTAGGCAATGCCATGCAAATGAGAGGAGTAATAGTGAATCACAGACTCCCCACTGGTTTAAGGATGCACCTCACAGCATAGCGTTATAACACTGAGGTGAGCCCTTGAGATAAAGATGACATCAAGAGAGGGGTGTGTCGCCATTGCTGTAAGAACATTGGAGCATTGCTAAACCGGTCTGCCCCTAGCTAGGCAAAGCTGCAGGATAGGGGTGTGTCAAATCGCCCATAGCTATGCTTAGCTGAGAGTACAAAAGGTAACCGAGTATGCATGTGAACAGAGATGAAAACACACGTAAACCCGGTAAATGGATATGTGTGTTGCGCACTGCAGCCAAAACAGGAAGGATATAGGAAAGAAATAAGGAAATGCTGCAGCAGTGAAATTGGAGTACAAATGATTAATTAACACCTAGGAGCCTACAGTGGGCCATTGTCAACAGCTAACAAGGCTACAAGCAGCTACCTGCAGAACAGGGAAGGGGAGGCGATGTACTGCAAAGAAAACAGCAAAGTGTCAAAGCAGAACAAAGGAGATATGCAGTATATGAGCTACAAGGCACATTTTGCCATGACCTGGTAGGGAAAGTACAAAACAAGAAAGATGGCAGGTGGATGCATGCCTGATAATGGGAGGGGATCCAGGTCTAAAAGTGAATTAAAGGGCAGCAGATTAATCAAGGCAGGCAAGTAGATCTCCACAGTAAAGGCCCCACACTTGCAATACTCATTGCAAAACCCATAATTAAGACACGCAGCAGCTGGAATAGTTCATACACACCCACTTACATCAGCAGCATCCATAGCACAATACTATAAAGTGTGAAAGCACCTCACACACATTTGTGTATTCACATACACGATGCACCAGTGGTGTATACAGATGGGGAACTTTTATTATGTACATGTTAGGGGCTGCCATAGCTTTCATCCACCAGCATGTGTTGGAGACTGAAGGTGGTGTGGAGGATGATGCACACGACTGCCGCAGGCACCAGAGGAGGACAAGAGTGTTCAGACCCAGGCTAACCTACCAGGGGCTACATGATCTGGAGATAGTAGAGCATTACAGGGTGGACATGGACACCCTACAGCAACTTGTGGAGCTGTGCCCGCCACGCCTTAGAGCCAGAACAAACAGAGGGGAACCCATCCCAGTGGATACAAAGGTATGTGTAAGCCTGAGAATACTAGCTACAGATACCTTTCAAAGACCAACTGGGGATATCATGGGTATCTCACAGGCATCAGCATCCAGGGTACTACACCAGTTCCTGAATGCCATGTTACCACATGCCAATGAGCACATATACTTCCCCCGAACGCAGGAGGAGTTGGCCAGAAATATGCGTCTCTTCCACCATGTGGCAGAATACCCGGAGGTACTGGGTGCAAAAGACTGCACGCACATACACATCAAGTCACCATCCAGTGAGCAGGGAAGGCACTACATAAACCGCAAGGGATACCCCTCCATCAACTGCCAGGTCATGAGCAATGCCCAGGGCATTATCATGGATGTGTGTGCTGGCAGCCCTGGAAGCTATCACGACTCCCACAAATGGCAAGCTTCACAGCTGTATCAGTTATTTGCCAGGGGTGACATCCCAAATGGCCCCCTGGTGGGGGATGCTGGCTATACACTGGAACCATGGATGATGACTCCCATCAGAAATGCACACACACCCATGCAGGAATGCCATTATGAGGCACACGCACAAACCAGAATCATCATAGAGCATGTGTTTGGGATGCCGAAATCATGGTTCCATTGCTTGGACATATTTGGTGGAGCCTTGCAGTACTCTCTAGACACGTGTGCCCACATCTTCATAGTGTGTGCCATGATACACAATATGGTCCTGCAGAAACAGCTGCAGCAGGGACAGAAGGATGAAGGCCCTCACAGCCCACCACCATTGCCAAGGGCCCCACAGGCACAGAGGTACTCAGACCACGAACACCCTGAGCCAGCCCCAGTAGGCAGATGGAGGCGTGCCCAGTATGCCGATGCCTTGGCAAAGAGGGAACGTGTAGCACACGCACTGACAGTGTAGGCACCTAGGGACTGACACATTTCTCCACCTGCACACACAGTAAAAATGGATGGCACACACACAAGACTACCTGCAAATTGTCATGTATAGGCAGTCTACTGTGTGCATTCAACATAGGCAGCCCTCAACTATTGCACACACAACAGCCATTGGAACAAGGTAAGTCAACACCTGAACAGTAAATTAAGCTATCAACATATGCAGATATCGCATGTAGAGATGCATAGGTAGGTACTTGGCCAACTGCCAGAGGACATTCATAAGACCAGCCAAAATGTGTCAGCTTTTGCCACCCCATTGATTCATTAACTGTCCCTCTGTGGAGCAGAGCCAATGGCAGGATCCTGGGGTGCATCTACTGTTCCCCATCCACCCTTCAATGTTTCTCTTGCAGAGTGTTAGCGAGGGGCTCTGTATAATGTAGTTAGGGATGTTGTTCCAAAGTATGGGGAGTGTCTGTGACAGGAAGCTGTCCCTCCAGCATCTTCCAGTTATTGTTGTGGCAAGGTCAGCTCACTACAGTGTGTGGCTCACTGTGACATGAATTCCCATAGGTGGTGCATATCCATCAAGCCTGAGTTCAACATGGCTGTGTTGGTCAGTGGAGATGGTAAACGAGATGCCACTGAGTAAAGCAGGAGTTTATTCAGTCCGGCTGCATAGGCCATATGTTGAAGGCCAGTATTCCCCTTGGTGAGGTACATTTGTGGACCCCCCCCCAGCTGTTGGACGTGTTATCTGAGGTACATCCCACGTGGGTTATTATACCCTATGATGGGACTGATGAGTGATGAGTAAAGGGGCACTATAACCCCAGTATGTCTAGATGGGAATCCTTTAGTAGTCAGATGGCCTACATAGAAGGATGTCCTAACTACTGTGGAGATATGATTGTCACAGGGGAGATCACTATCTACCTTAATCCCCAGATACCCCATTACCTCATCTGTATTAAAGTGGCTGCTGCTCATGTGTTAATATGTGGGTGCCAATTCCACAATGGAATGACCATGCAGTTAATGGCACTTGGCTGGAGGCCATGTTGTTGGCACCCTGTGACGTTCTCTGTGAGGCCCCTTGAGGGATGTCTGTGTCAGCTGGACTATCAATCACGGCTTCCAGTTTGCAGTCATTGCCAGACATGATCTGCTGTAGTCCACCTGTATTTGCCTGTACATCTGAGATGTATATGCCAAACAGTAGGGCTCCCAGGACTGAGTCCTATGGGACACCAGTCATGACAGTTCAAGCGTTGGACCTGGAGACCACTAGTCATACCATGTGGGTTCTGTGTGTAAGCTCATTGGCAACCCAACCTGTGATGTATGAGGGAATGTACAGGCTGGTGTGTTTATCAATAATACCTGAGTGGGGCATGGTGTCAAAAGCCTTGGTGAGGTCCAGGTAGTATGTGTGAACCACCTCTCCTGTCATCTAACGTCTTGGTGACTGTATGAAAGATGTCAAACAGGTTCAGTAGGCATGAACTGCACTCAACCAAGCTGACCTGGGTTGGGTCATATGTTCAAAGGTTACCAATGTCATTGTTAAGGAGTGCCATGAGGATGTGAACCACACCATTGCAGACCAGGCTAGTCAGGCTTATGGGGTGGTTGTTATGGTCAGTTGTGATGTCTCCGTGATGGAGTGGAATAACCGTTGCCAAGCACCATTGTATGGGCATGTAGCCTGTGGAGAGGCTGAGGTAGGAAAGCTTAATTAGGTGGGAGGCAGGTTGTCTTGTACAGTTTGCAAGATGCAGTCTGGGTCAACATCTGCCTCCATTGACGCTGTATTCTGCTGTTAGAGAGGGCCATTTCCATCTGGGTGTCTCTGATGGTTGGGATACTGTACCTTTTGGGTAGTGTTGTGGGCTCTTTAGGGGGGTGAAGTATGCACCGAATATATCTGCAATGATGTTGGCGATATCAGTAGGGTCAGCATATTTTGTGTTATATTTTACTGGCACAGTGCAAATCTGTGTGTCACCACATAGATCCTTGACATAGCCAAAGAAGACTTTATGGTTATCTATCAAATCCTTACGTATTCTTCTGTTGATGTTCGCCTTGGATGATGTCATGAGGGACCTACGTATCATACTAATAGTGGTCATGGATGTATGCCCTTTGTGGGATTTGCTGTGTGTCTGGAACACTGTCCTATGTCTGTAGTATAGCCTGTTTATTGCAGAGGTCCACCAGACTGGTGTCGTTGTCTAGGATGAGTGAGTCTTGGTTTACCAGTGATGGCATGCTCCATACATCCGTGTAGGTGCTCATAGACTGCATTTGTAAATCGGTCTGTATCTTGAACAGTGTTTCCCCTTAGCATGTGGGCTATGAAACCTCCCACCCCTGTCACTAGTAGTGTAAATTTAGCTGTAGGAAAGGTATACACTGTGGTATCAGTGGGTGGGAGACATGCTAGGGTGTGGAAACAGTGAATAGTTCATGGTCAGATCTAACCAGTGACCAGTTAACCTCCACTGTGGTACACCTTTTGCCCATGTTGGTGATGACCACATCTAGTAGTTTCCACTCCACGTTAGGGAGGTTACCACCTGATACAGGGCATATGAGGTGATACATTCCAGGAAGCGCTGGTCCTGGAAGTGAGTACCGGAGTACATTTCCAAGTTAATGGTATGGTAGTTGACATTGACCAATGCCAGGGTGTGCATTAGGACTGTTGTGTTCTCCACTGTCTCCAGGTAGGTGGAGTGGAGGTCCTGGGTCACGGAGGGTGATCCGTAGCAGGCCACATTCCACATTG
>NC_056735.1:964665344-964685344 GCF_019279795.1 Protopterus annectens
TAACACCTCAGATTACTAAGACGGTATGTATAACATGTAGTATGTCTGTGTATGTAGTATCTGTACGGTAAGAATTAAAGTGTAATCAGTGCATATAGTGGAAATAGCTATCTTGTAGAGATGTATTGTTGAGCAGTAGTAAAGCTTGTAGTATTCTATGTGTGTACTGCTGTAGGTCACACAGCATATTCCACATACACCACAAGGGATGATATGGGCTTGGAACCCACCAATTCGCTTCCAGCCACTGTCGGTGTCAGGACTGGTCCAACAAGTATGTGCTATAACAGGGGATAGTATATGTCGATATATTGTAACAGTCGACATATGTATGGGTGTATAAGTAAGATGAACATGTTAAAGGTGGGCTTACCGTGCAAATATGGTGTGCATTGTGGGATATTGTGCCAGTAACTGTAACGTACTGTATTCTAGGCAGATCTGTATTCTATTCTACATAGCAGTTCTGTTATGTTATGCAAACAGTAGTTATGTCTATTGGCAATTACAATACTCAGTGACAGGATACATAGCATTAGTATTCATCTGACAGGTTAGCAGCATGAAAGCAAAGATAATTGGAAGAGCCAGGTAACTATCCATGCACATAACACATGTAATATCCACCTTTCTACTATTGTTTGCAAGCAATAACAGCTGTGCATGTGTACATGTTATGCAAATGTGTAGTGACCCTTGTTACAGAGCTGGGCCAAATGGCTATGTGCACACCTACATAGAGTGGATATTGAGAGTACAGACACACTGGTTGAACTACCAGGTTTGTGTAGCCCAACCTCTCATTGTCAACCTAACAACCGCCTGCACATACTGCATGTAAGGTAGTGCACAGCAATGGTAATGAAACAGGTTGCATATCATCTTTAACTCCAGTGTAACATCTGCAGTAGGAGTATAAGATGTAGGAGACAGCTGCCCATGTGTAATAGCCACATCATAGGTGATGGCTCACACTATCTGATTATATCCTGATCATGTTGATAGTGGCACCAGAGCCTATTGATACATGACTCTGTTTGGGAAGTGGGTGTCTGTGCCCAACAGAGCTCATGGTCCTGGTGGATATGTGAGTATATGCCCAGAGAAGGAAACAGACCTGTAGACACTTGCATCATCTGTAATCAACTAACAGGATGTGATGTGCTCCTCAGAGGAGGATTGCTGCTAAAGGTAGCTACAATGTTTCCGTAATAGCCAGTGTTGTCACGTCCATTACACAAATATTTACATGTGAGCATCACTGTCTAAAACATCTTCATAGGCAATATGTAAACTAAATACAGTACTTGGTACTTGTAGTACTGACTGCTCATACAGGCATGTCCACTAGTCAGCTACTGGTGTTTCCAAATGTCAGCTTTGTGTATGTGGCCATCCTGGGGAAATTTAAATCTCTATACCATGTACACTGCCAGACCCACATAACACCACACCCCACACATTGTTTGGGATTCAGCTACAAGGGTAAGCTGGAAGGCAGCCTAGTCTACAGCCATGACTGGACTGGACAGTCATGAGGTGTAGGTTAACACATGCAGCTCATCAACACAACCAACACATACCCTTACCAGAACACAGTAATGACACCCACACACACTGCTGGAAATCACACACATTCACAGATGCGTCTAAGTATCTGGCCAAACAAGTCCCCCCCCCCCCCCCAAGCAGGAAGAGACAGACACCAAAATACACAAACTGTATGACATAGTTTGCATAATTGTGCCACATCTCTGAATACATGACTGGAAACATGCTCAACAGTACTCATTTATGAATGCAAACTCTAGCACTGTGTTACACACTGACCTATACAAGGGCATACATACTGTCAGCTGCCTGTCTGCCATGATTAGCCACATACTAATACACTCAGACCACCTTTTGAACAATACACATGGCTCTTGCATATTCCATGTTGTTGTGCAGGACCTGTGATGCAGTAGCCTGGACTGCGTGGAAACACATGTAGGAACTGTCATGTCTTGTAGCCCATGCAGGTATGTCCCAAGGCCTGGGTAGCATTCTGCCATTGGCCAGAATGATACTGCTGTACAGGGACAAAAGGACTGTATTCCACAATTGTCTAGTGTAGTGGTGCATGTCACAGGGTATGCAGTATCTGTCATTCTGGAATAACATGGTTGACAGACCATGATGCTTTTCCAGACAGGGCCTGCATCTGTCACCCCTGAGAGTCTGGATACAGCCTAGGGCTCATGCTTCCCCTATAGTGCCTTCATCATGCACGGTTCAGGTGAGGGTCTATTGCTGTTACAGGAACAGCCAAGCAATAAACTGCGGGTCTCACTACACAATGATACATGTCAGAAACACTATACGGACACACATATGTCAATCCCTAATATGGGGAACATATCTGTGCAGTGGCTGAGACATGTTTCAACACTCCAGAGAGCACACCTGCATGCCCATGTTATAACACATACCTCACCTTTTGTCCATTATTCTTTATTGAAACACACGGGCCGCATGTGTGTCCATATTCCTGAAGGATATGTACACCCTCAAGCTAATTGCACTTGCATAACATCAGATGCATTACTACTACTTTTGTGCCACAGTGGAATTCAAAATGCACCTTGAGACAGATCACCCACCAAGCTGCGGACTTCCCAACTATCATAATGCGCTGTAATGGGGAATATTAGGTCTGAGACAGAACCATAATATTGGCTACTCTCAACTATTCCATTATGAACTGGGAAGACTCCTCATGTACCAACACCTGCACTCAATGCATGTTAGATTCCATCGACCCACTGACCTGGATCACAGTAGTCACACAAACAGGGCTAACAGTATGCTACACATAGTTAGTCTCCAATGTCAATGTTAAGTTTCCTAAGAGCAGAGTGGTGAGTGCCATGGCATCCATGCAGATGGACAATGCATGTGCAAATGCTGAATCCTACACAAATGAACCTTAAGCAGTCACATATGTGCAGTGATTTTGCCATTGAAATGGAACCAGGAGTCAACCCAACACAAACAAGTAGGCAAACTGGTGGTACCATGCTTTAAACTGTACCACAGAAGGTAGTAACTGTTGCAAGAGTGAACACACATGAGTGTAGGTGATCCCTGGTCAGCCTCAGTAAGATGCAGATACACCATATAAAACCACACAAAGCTACTGTGAAACCAATCAGCCACATATTATGAGGTCAAGCACAGAGCATTCTATAGCTGTGTCATTAATCATAATGGCAATGACAAGACCTGCCGTGCTGCACAGCACTATGGCATGGGAAGTACTGCACCTACAGAAGTAGCACCCATTCATCCAGATAGGGTCTTGGAGAACCTAAACCCACTCCCACCCCCCCCCAATAGGTACACTTAGTAATATATCCATGTACACTACAGGGCCCCTGTACTAACGACTATGCAGGTACAAGCTGCACTCTCTAATGCCATTCATACAGCTTTCATGGGACCTGTCAACATCCCAGGATGTATCCTACACAAATGTAAGAACATTCAGCTATCCACATACACATCATGTTCAATCACAGCTCCATGTCAGGCTGTGTACACACCGAATGGTGCACAGCAACAGTTATCACACCCCGCAAAGGGGAAGACAACATTGATAATGGGACATAGTGCACAACTACCCTGTTGAGTATGGTCTGTACAGCCATGTGCCATGGTCAGTGTAATTGATGTCAGTAGGATTGATTCACATTGCATATCTTGACCTTGCCAGGTCGTAGGACATCATCACCCATAATGTGTTCCAGCTACACTCTGTAAACTAGGTGTATATTCATATGTCACAAGAGTGGTTGGCAACTGGACTGCTGGCAGAACCCACACTACAAAAGCTGTCTGACGAATACACGCACATCAAACCAGTGCCAGCCACAGTAATACAGGGGTCATTCCTGGTGCTCCCCCTCTTTGTCATCTATACCGCATAGACTAAAACAGAAGTCATCAGCCTATTGATGCCTGCAAATGACTATGAACTAAGAGCAATAGTCGACTCATTGTGTGCTGCATTCAACATACAGACAGGCCTTAGTGTGTCAGATGTGTGGTGTGTGATGTATGGCCACAATCTGACAGCTAAGCATTGCATTGTCATCCCCTATGTTAGAAACCCTGTAACTATTAACTACCACCTAGGCAGTGGTCAACATAATGGCAACTGTGTGTATGGGATGCAGCTGGACAGTATTTCTCTTTGATAGTTACATCACCACAAAAGACAGATAGTTGTATGTGGCACCCCTAATCATGACAGGGTGCCATCCAGGAATATAGAGATAACTGCTCAGCCATACTCAACACCCATGTGACCCATAATAGATCACATATTTCCTTTAAGGGTTATTGCCCATGTGTAGATGGCCTACACTGCCCTTCACAATCCCTAGCTGCACTATGTAGCATGCAGCCTATGTCCAACCCAGAGGTGTTGGACATGCTATACTTAACACATCCTGATCCCAAATAAACACATACGTCATTGACATCCACCTTACTAGTCCAAGGCTCGCAACATGCCTGACAGATCCCTGTCCCATACACTTAACATACTCTTGCCATACTATGCATCCCTGTCCAGCAAAGCTGCACATCGCCCCTCTCTGTGACATGGTGTGATGACCGCATGCCAAATATATCAGTAACCATGTGCATTGGTTCTGTGGCACTGCTTAAACTGGCCACTGAAACTTACCTGTCTGTTGCCTACAGCTAGGTAACCTGTCTGGCTAGGCTCATAAATGGCCCAGGGCATATAGCCTACTAGATCACTATGACCATACATGCCATAGTTGATATCCAACCCTGCAAATACCATCAGGCTAGCTATTTTCCCATGTGTTACACATGTGCAACACAGGCAATACATGGCAGGATGTTACACAGCTGTGCAGTGCCATGTAGATGTATATGGCAAAACACATACATGCTTTCACATCTGCAGGGTCACAGGTCATGTCCCTAATGGCTATGTATGACTATATATGTGGCATATACACAGCATTAAGGTCGACTGGATTAATGTGAACACATCCAGGCATGTGCTGATAGGTAAAGACACCACTACAGGTAAACAGACATGCCCACGTCAAGACAACATCCACATGGTGTATGAGCAATGTCATCACATGACACACACATATATGGCAATAACATCACATCACCAGTAGGTGTTAAATGTGTGTGACTTATACATGTCAGTGGTGTTAGTGTCATGTAGATCTACAAAGACGTATTTGTAATCTTAATAAATGTGATACACATGTATGTTCAGCTGTACTGCTGTACTTCTCTGTGAGTTACTGTGATCTGTCTCCATCGTTATGTCTTCCAGGTATGCCACACAGCAGACTGCCACTGTAAAGCCACTTGGAGGATGAGGTCCTCGTTCCATACCTCCTCAACAACTACACAACACTCTTCAGCCATGTGCGACAGGATGCACAGCAGTGGGATGACCTGTGGGAGGAACTCTGCAGGAGGGTAAATGATATTGGCAGTCACAATTGCACCTATCAGCAGGTGCACCAATACTGCACTGACCTGATAAGATGGGCGAAACAGCATGCTAATGCAATCACCAGGGAACAAGGTGCAGCATGTGGAGGGCCACTCACCCAGCCCCCACTCACACGTACCGAAGAGCTACTGGCCAACCTGGGGACACCTGCAGACCTCCATCCACAATCTTTAGCTGGTATTGTGGAGGTGGGTGTCTCTCAACCACCAAGCCTGGGGTTGCCTGGTAAGTCACTACTGCACATAACCCACAACCATATATCACATAGTTACATGTGTTACTGTACAATATGTAATGTAACATCATATGCAAGGCATGTATGCACACATGCCACATACTATAGTCTGCTACTCTATGTATGCACAGATGTGCATACTCCATAATATAGTGTATTGTACTGGCTTATGTGCTAACATAGATATTGCACCCTGTAGCTACCACACAGGTGTGGATAATGATCTTACTGCTGTGACACTCCTGTTTAGGTACCTCTGGCATTTTGCAGTGACAGCAGCCTGTGTCAGGTGAGATTGGTATTATTTACCAGGCTTGATAATGCACTGAACATATTAATTGCATGATATCTGCCATAACACATGGACACATAATGTATGTTGGTCCTGATAATGGACACTGGTCAGACCTGCAATGCATCACACTGTTTACCTATGTGAAACAAGTGAAGACTATATGAAACACCTACACTAAACCTTCCAAACTGTCATTGCCAGATGTGTGGACAACAGTGAATACAATGGTGGAGTTGTGTTCCACTGTAGGGACAGGTACTACATAGCAGCATTACACATGTTGGAAATACGAACAGCACCGTACAGACAGCATATGTGTGCACACACACTAAATGTGTTGGAGCTGGAGTATGCCCGGCCCACAGGATACACCCTTGTGGAGTATACCCTTGCTATGAATGTCACACAATGTCATGTGCTATCAGACATGTCCATGACATGGAGTGGGCTGACTGCAACACTGATCAACTATCCTGCAAAACATGTCTCACATCCCATATATACCACCCTTTGTCTGCATAACCCTGTCCTCAGTGGAGCATATGACATCTATGGGTGTATGTCTTATGGGATAACACTGACATGTGAAATAAGATGGCCATCACAACCATTGGACTGAACATGTGTACACATGGCCATGGAGGATGGCCAGAGACATGAAGCAAAACACACAGTAGAAGTGATGTACATGTGTGTACACCCTGTTGTACATTGGCTTGACACAATACAACTATGGCCTTTGTGTAATGGTGATATTGCAGATGTGAAACAATAAACATCATACAGGCCTGTGTATAGCTTGTGTACCCATAACATGAAACCACCACATAACATGTCTTGAACATCTGGAGTCTGTCACAACATGGAAGCATTCACCTATACAGTATCCAAATACATACATGTGTTGCACAACATACACATACATCCACATCAAGCCACAGATACAGTACATTCACCTTGCTGGTGTCAGACATGACTGTCATGCCTGCTCCTCATGTGTGTGAGGTACACAGATGGCATGTGGGACACAGAATACTTGTAAGTTAGCCATGTGTGGGCATAGTTGCCAGGTATCAGTAATATGGTTGCAGATGTGCAGGGGTGTCATCCATATACCCTCCTGTGACCTGTGTCACACATTCCACATTAGGGTTTATTGTGTATACACCTCGGTGACATGGGTCACATTCCACATTAGATATGTATTGTATGTGAGCATAGTCATGGCTATGAACTGTGTCAGTAGCTCACACTGTATAGAAATTTTGAAGCCACATAATGCCCTGCAATGGCTATGCACATCAGCTCAATGTGCAGTATGTCCCTGCATATTTGTAGGGTGGACAGACAACATTGCATCAGCTGAAGGCCCATGTTAGTATAACACGTCCCTGCATTGGGACACAATTACTGTACTGTAGATTGGAAAGGACACCATTGTGTTACACATGTATGCATGTCATTCAACACATCAGCAGAAGACATGTCATACTACATGTGATTGGCAAGGTCATATGCCACACAACAGGCTGGTGTACTGTAAACCTGTGCTGGTCTGTGGCACCATTGCAAAGTAGGGACAGCCATGTCAAACGTGTATACAGCCACATGCACAATGTCTACACACAGCTCAGGGGTATGCGGAATAATGTTGAACAGACATGCACTGCTTTGGGGGAGATATGAAAGCTAGGGCTCAGGCAAACATAGTATACAGTCGACATACCCTACTGCTCATATCCTCACACATAGGGGTGGTGGCCAAAACAAAGCATCAATGGCAGATGTACAAAGGTCAGCGATGGTCTGTTAATATGTAGTGTATGTTGCACACATCATGGCAGTGCAGTGCAATGGTGCAAAGTGCATGCATTGTGTTGCAGGTATGGGGCATAGGCTACTAACACAAATGGTGCAATACAGGTATGTATGCTAATCACCACTATAATTATGTAAGGTGCTTGCCGTCTGCTATACCACATGCATGCTGTTGTGTACAACTCAGGGATGTATGATAACTACCACTATAACTGCCTAAGCTGAAACTATAATTATCTATGCTGAATGCCATCTGCCATATCACCTGCATGTAGTGTGTGTGTCTATGTGTGTCTGTGTGTGTCTGTGTGTCTCTGTCTGCCTGTCTGTGTGTCTCTGTCTGTGTGTGTCTCTGTCTCTGTGTGTGTGTCTCTGTCTGTCTGTATGTCTCAGTCTGTGTGTCTGTATGTGTGTGTCTGTCTGTGTGTGTCTGTGTGTGTCTCTGTCTTTGTGGCTGTGTGTCTCTGTCTGTGTGTGTGTGTGTGTGTCTTTGTGTGTGTGTGTCTGTATCTTTCTGTCTGTGTGTGTCTGGTATAACTTGTAATGTACAGTTCTTGTCTTCCCCTCACAGGTGTTGATGTAGGTGCGTTGCCCTCCTGCAGTCCACTTGATGTTACTGTCCCCACAGACTCTAGCAGCGATGATGATAGTATGATTGAGGCACAGGCAGGGTTGTCAGGGGCTGAATTTGTGCCATTGGTTGTCATTCCATCTGTCTCCCCCCTCATCCTCACACACAGTTCCCCTGCCTGCACATACCCCATCACCACCGGCCATAGAGGAAAGACAGTTGGTGAGTGGTAGCATGGAACAGGGAAGTGTGGTGACTATGGAAGGTGTGCCTGCACACCATGATCCCAGTCAACAGACTGGTGATGTCCCACACAGGCATGTGCCCAGTGCTGCTCGTAGGAGGACCACTGGCCAACATGCCTCTGAGAGACCAAGCACATCAGCTGGAATCATCAGACACATGTTTCGGGCTGTAATGGAGGCATAGGCATGTGCTGAATGGCACAACAGAGATGGTCTGAGGCTTCAGAGGGCTGCTGTATGTTCATTAACTGACAACATCCAGGCACTTGCAAATGCTCACTATCATCTTTCAGATGTTTTGGATAGACGATTGGGTGACATGGTGGGAGTCCTTGACCGTGGCATGTCAATCCTTCAGCGTGGAATGTCTGTGCTGGAACATCTGGTGGGAGTGAGGCATCGGGCACGTGGATGTAGACCAGCTACATCACCTGTTGAAGGTCTACGTGAACATGCTACTGCACATGCCTGCTCCCATAGTGGCGGTAGCTGCAGCAGTGCTGCTGGTGCTGTGCAGTCCACACCAGGACACAGCAGGCCATGTGCACATGGTCCTGGACAGTCCCAACAGGGACACAATTCCAGTGGATATGTGTCATCAGATGGTACCCAATCTGGACCTCTGCCTGGTAGTGCCCGTGCAACCCCTGGCAGGCACAGGTCACATGGCCATGGCCAGACACCATGAACTGTGACACCTGCCTTGTACAGTCTGCAGCTGTCAATATTACCCCTGTGTAGGCCAGCCACATGCCAGACCTGTGTGCATGCATACACACACACTGGAAACAAATGTAGGGCACCTCAACACACACACGCATAACATCCACACACGCCCAATGATATCACAGGTCCTAACACACATGCACGATGTCATCCAATGGCACAGCCTAGGCCTCTGGCAAACATTATTACCCTGTGCATATGATGATGCCTGTGCTGCATCCCTGTCATCCACACCATCAGTGCAGGGACATGTTCATATGGTCTGATGCACAGGGTGAACATACTAGGTAGACAATTGTAGATTAATATTGTTGAGTAGTGTTGACAGGCAGCAGACATACCACGTATTGCAGTTTTAGAATGCATTTTGTATGTATGACAGCATGTATCATGTGTAACAACACTAACAGCATGTTGATCTTGACGTTCTGCCTTCCTCTTTCAGGTGTAGTTGCATGTGTCGGGGGATGTTGGTGTTTACGGGAGTCCCATATGTACATGTTGACTACCCACAGGTCAGTATGACAATACCTTCATGCACTTTGTAGCTTCCACATCGCAGTTATATTCACCCATGTTTCAATTATGTTTACTGTTCTAATGATCCAAGAGCATGATATCTGTCTAGTAAGCTGCTGTGTTCAGAGCCATCACATCCATAGTGTGTGAAATCACAGGTATAGTTACCTTGAGCGCGGAGTGGGTAAAAGTGTGGTATGCTGGATGACAAGGGTAAAGGCCAATGGAAATAGTGGCTTCTCATTGGGAAGCAGTAATACCCACTGCCATGACAGCATGCAAGCACAGACACACCCACACACTCAGGGATTCCAGACACAGTAACACACACTCTGACACACACACACACAGTTACCAGTGTTTGGATGAGAACGCCTGCCTATGTGCATATCATCATTATAGTACTATGCAATTACAAGACGCTCCACAGAGATTACACATGTACAGGTAGTTGGAATGGCCTAAGATCAAGGACATCAACAGGTATACTACAGTGCAGTGAGTGTATGTGGGGAGGGGGGTCCATCAGTAGGCTATGTAACAACAGATCACACCCCAGGGCATACATGTTAACAGGCGGTTAGTATGCCCATCTATGACTGATGATATCAACAGGGATGCTAGACTGCTTTGAGTGGATGGGGGGAGGGGGAATTAACATTTCACTATGGTAAAATACAGCTTCACTCCAGGAACCGGAGAGACATATACACGGACAGCCATACACACACACACACACACACACACACACACACACACACACACACACACACACACACATACATACACACACCGGCATTCACAAAGATATACACCTATGTCACACACATACAGACACTTCACATGTGTGAGGTTTAACCACCTGCCTATGCCTTTCTTTCTACACTTCACTCTGTACTGGTGTCAACAACAGTGTTCAGGAGAGTGATATCATGTGGGATGTATTCCCAACCATACGTGACATATATGGACACACACCCACACGTGCCAGTACTGTAAATCAAACACCTGCCTATCTCATGATATGTACTACAGCAGTACAGTGCTATCACATCCGGTACAATGCTTACTGACTCTATCCTTTGACAACTGTGCTGATATATGGACAATATATGCACAGGGGAGGTATTACTGTTACAGGTGTCATGGGGTTTGCCTTCGGTGTCACCCTTACAGCATTCTACATTGTCTGTCTTCCACTTCAATTAACAAAACCTGACCTTAGCAGATACACAGGTTATTGTAGGACTGGTTGTAACACACCAGTGAGCTGTCCTCAATAAACATTCATCTGCAAAAGAGCCCCACCACTTAGTAATCATGTCCAAACATCTGTCAATACGGTACCTCATGTACGGCTTACTGTACTTAGAGCATATCACCATATACAGTTGGCAATGGTGAGGCTGTATTGCAACAGCATGATGTACTAAGACAACAGTCACCTTCAGACATCAGACACTGCACACACACGGAATCTACACAAACAGCAATACATGTACACATATGCGGTCTACATCAGTACATGCACTGGCAGGTCAAGCGGATACATTCCACATCTTCTCCATGCCATGTGTGAAACATAGCCGAGCATTACACCATAATGGATGTTGTATTCATGTACTGGTAAGACACCACCACCACTTTCCCTGAGTAGCCAAGTGTACATATATTACAACAGCACATGTCAGCATAACACACACAGCATTATTCCATGTCATGCTCCTACAAACTGTTACTTGACAGTGCCATAGTGAAGCCAGGGCACTGTAATGGTCAGCAGTGAGCACATCATATTTGCCACACACACCTCATGTGTACCGGAAGAGTGCCATTATTGTGCTCTGTTAGAGCTAGGCAGTACACTCATTCAAGCATGTGCGAGGTCTGTGGCTTTTAAACATTTCACCCCAGCATGTACTGGTTATTGTGGTACTAAGGCTAATGTCCAGACAGCACACAGCATGCATGGCTTGCAATTGTTGACATGGAGAATATGTAGGAGCTGTGGCCACACATGGCTGTACATGTCATGAACATATCACCTGTGACTACTCAGGAACATACAGTGCAGAGCTGGATTTTCCTGAGTCTGTCAATACAGGCCTTGTGCAGGTCCTGTGGTCCTGTTATTTGGGTATGTTTGTAGGCATTGCATTAGGTGGACACGTCTAAAGACATACATGCCACATGGGGTGTTGTATGATATGATAGGTGTCATGGGTGACAGTAGACAGGGGATATTACCTTTGTCAACA
The DNA here is from genome assembly GCF_019279795.1 of Protopterus annectens. Classification (NCBI taxonomy): domain Eukaryota; kingdom Metazoa; phylum Chordata; order Ceratodontiformes; family Protopteridae; genus Protopterus; species Protopterus annectens. The sequence goes on from NC_056735.1 coordinate 964,677,569, forward strand.
TAGATATCGAACCGTATGCACTTTTAGCATGCTATCTGCCATGTGCATGTGTGTAATGACTGTAGCCACCTGTATGCAGAAAGGCAAACGAAAGCTATGGTAATGTAACATATGCTGTATGAGTGTGGGATGTAAATATCCAGGGCAGGTATGGTTATGTCATATCCTACCATGAGGGTGTTGTTTACTGGTGTACAGCAACAGTCAACTGTGTTAAAGCTGACAACATCTGAGGGACCCTGGTATGTGTACAACTGAGCAGGTTGCAAACAGTGGTATTATTGCATTGCATAACACATTATGCAGCTGTGTTTGTACATGGGTACATTGCACAGTTGATGTAGGCCTAGGTACAGTCCACCAATCGAGGGTTATCTGGTGGTCTACCATACTATGTCATACCACATATGGATGTGTGTTGGTAGTCATGGAACACGGTGGTGGATGTATATGAGGATACAACCTAGAATGCAGCATTTGACACTGTCTCCTGTACCTGACTCATCTGTGATGCGTTATGTCAGAGTAGTGGTCATTACATGTGAGTAGCCTTTATGAATATGTGTACACCACCACCTGGTATGGTCCATACCACTGTTATGACCCACATGTCTAGATCTGAGTTATATGGTGGTAGTGCAATTGTGCACTACAGAGCCTTCAGCCAGGTGTTCCTCACTGCACAGATGTCGGTATTCCCCACTGTAAGTTCTACATTGAGCAAATGGATTACTAAAGCCACACATCTAGCATGGGTTAGCATAAGCATCCAATGCAATTGTCATGTAGGTGTCAGGGTGTTACTTCTGTGTGTAGGACATTTGCCTTGGAATGCGGCTATATGGGTAAATGTGACCTAGGTATTATCCACACACATGTAACATGGATGCATTTGCTCTGTGTTGAAGGCTCGTTACTTGGTCATGACAGCCTGGAATGACAGACACTGGACAACCTCATAATAACAGCAGTACATTGGCTCAATTTTTTGGTCTAGCAGTTGCCACCCATACCATGACATCATTGCACGTGGCATTAATGTGCTTGGTAGCAAATGTCCCATGTAAGGTGACGAACAGCGGAAGAACTTATATATATAACCAATGTGATACATACTTAGGGTAGCAGTCCTGCTAATAATGACAACTGCTACCACAGCCGGGAGAGGTCATCTTGTCACCTGCACCTCAGTACCATTACACAAGGTGGCTCACACATTATGCTTGCACATGCCACTGTTCCATGTATAATGCCACTGTCCACAACCTGCTATCAATGTATGCCTTTCAGGGCAGCAAGGTGTGTGACACATGCTCTAGGTAGCATCCGCTTGTGCAACCCAGGTAACCTATTGTCTGTCACGTCCACACATGCATGAATGTGTATACATAACATATATATGTCAGTACTTCATGTACATGTATGCCTGTATATCACACAGCACAGACACAGATGTATCATTTACAGGCCACATACAGGTATCAGGTAGTAAACCAGTATGATGTGCATATATACTGACAGGTAAGATGTACCTAACTGTAAGCCTATGTGTTTACAATAGGAGTCCATTACAATGTGTTCTGTGCATGTAAGTGTTTGAGAATGAACACTGTGGCCTTCAGTGGTTAGAATCGGAGTGCATCCCAAACAGCCCTGTGCTACTAAGTGTATGAGCGTACCCACTGCCACCTTGTATAATTTGAGTCAGTGCATCCAACAAGCCCTTTGTTACTAAGTGTATGAGCATGCCCAGTATAACCTTGTGTAGTTGTAGTCATAGTGCATCCCAAATGGCCCCGTGCTATTAAGTGTATGAGCATGCCCACTGTAACCCTGTATAGTGATCGTAGTTGTCCATTCCGCAGATGGCCATACTCCAGTTCAGGTTCCTGTTGTGCTACAACTATACATCTCAGGCCTACCTGCAGATGGTGTGTCTTGTTTGTGCATACAGGTTGTAATGGACAACTACTTTAAACACACAGGTCTACAGCTATGTACTTCATGACTGTCAGTCTCCCTGTTGTTGTCCTCAATTGTAGAAGGGCAGTCTGACTGCCTTGGGATGTGTAATCTCTGTGGCGCATCTCATAACAGTGTAGTACTGTAATAGTGATTCTTAGATAGGCAGGAGTTCTGATCCCCCCACTGGCAACTGTGTGTGTGTGTTTGTGTATGTGACAGCAAATGCCTGAGTGTGTATGTCAGCATAGGCTAAGTGTGGTTGTTTGTGTGTATTTGTGTCTGCATCCTGTTATGGCAGCAGGTTTTGCTGCATTCCAAAGAGATACCTCCTTTTGCACTGGCCTTTATCCTTGTCAACCACTATACCCACCCCCCCACTGCAAGTAATTGGTTCTTTGATGTCACCAAGCTCAGACGTGGAATCAGTAAGTGTAATTGTATGTGTTCTGTGGCACATACCCCAACTGCATACCACTGTACTAGTTACCTTTACATAGGCAAGACGTGTATGCACAATACTGGCAAGTGTGTGTGTGTTTGTGTGTGTGACTACCCTGTAGCCAGGCATACACATGTGTAATATCTTTTAACACACCATGGTAGCCATCTGTGGTAATTGGTGTCTACAAAGTATCACATAGGAATGGTAAAGAATACACAGTCAAGCACGACTACAGCTGGGTATGTTATTTTCCTGTGCCACTGTCGAGCAGTGACACTGAAGTGGTCGCTGGGGTGTAGATCCATACCCATCATTCCCCCACCCTAACTCCACAATCCCCGGGGTAGATTACAATAGCCATCATTCCCCACCCCAAACTCCACATACACAACACCCATCCCTTCTCTGGTGAACTGCTTATAAGAAACAAAAGGAACCACGTCCAAGGCTCTAGGCAGAAACTTTTAATCCAAATGCATCCAAATTCACCAACTAAGCACTTTCACCATAACAAATGGCTTCTTCAGAGTGAGTGAAAAGTATCCATACCTTACATTAAATACTCAACCAATCATTCATGATTTAAATGTTATAACACAAGAGATGCCTCTGTTTTGTGTACACGTCAGTTCCTTTGGAACCCTTCTGTGTCACAAGGGTGTTCAGACATGTGTGTGTGTGTGTGTGTGTGTGTGTGTGTGTGTGTGTGTGTGTGTGTGTGTGTGTGTGTGTGTGTATGCGTGTGTGTGTGTGTGTGTGTGTGTGTGTGTGTGTGTGTGTGTGTGTGTGTGTGTGTGTGTGTGTGTGTGTGTGTGTATGTATGTATAATAGCTATGGCTGTGTCTGTGTATATGCATATATACATGTGTGTGTGTGTGTACACATCCCATAGGTGCATAGATATATATGTAGGTATGACAGTTGTTCAGATGTAGACTTGTCTTTGTTATTTTACAGAGTACAGTACATTCAAGGGTACTGTACATATGTACACAAAGGGACTGTCCCATTTGTTTTCAGTACTGTGGAGTACCTGTAGTAGGATGTGCATTATATACTCCAAGCAGCATGTGTACAACCCAGATGACTTAGTGGTACATCCACTGACATCAGTGTGCATGGTCCAGGGTTCGAGACCTCCAAGCCTTGTTGATACTGTCAATTAGGACTGCATAAGACACTTTTAAGCAGGTGTAATTGTGTTTTTGTGACAGTAAGCAGTGGGTACACGCAGGTAACAGACATGTACAACCCGTGGTACACTTGGAATGCCCTTCTTTGTCAATCCTGCTGATGTCACCCACTTACGTATACACCTCTGGGACTGCTGTAACCCAGAATTTTCCATAGTGAGTGCTGTAACTGTGCATTGCTGTAGTGTGATAAACTAGTTAGGTAGGGGTTCTATTCCAAGAGAGACCAACTGTGTGTGTGTGTCTCTGGCTGCCTGAGACAGGGACTATGCTTTTTAGAGTATGCACACTCTTTACAATTCACATGATCACCTTTGGCAATCCTGCTGTCACCCACCTAGGCATACACCTCTGGGACTGCTGTAACCCAATAATCTCCGTAGCACATGCTGAAACTGCGTAATGCTGTAGTGTGATACACGAGTTAGGTAGGGGTTCTATTCCAGGATATGGCAGGTGTGTGTGTGTGTGTTTGACAGTCAAAGCCTGTGTGGAGGTGGCTGTGAGTGTCTAACCACTGGACATGTTGTGGAGTGGATTTTGTAGTTTTTCTATATGGTGTCCTTCTTATATGTCACAATGTCCACCTCACGAGGAGTACAGATGTCAGTCAGCCAAGGGACTGTGTTGGCAAGCCATACCCCTACATCTGGCAAAAGGCCTGGTGAACAAAGTATGCAACCCTACTATTACCAGGAATACGTCCTGAACCCATGTGTCATACACAAACACACTTGCCTAGAATATCCCGCTATGTTGCTAGTACCCTGAACATTTATGACAGATAGTAGGCATGGTGTGATTGCAGTGGGCTGCAGAGAGCATGGCACCCTGTACAGCAGTACAATAGGTACAACAGTACACACCCATGAAGCAATGCACACATGCATGTCAGTACTGGCACCTTGTGTCTGCGTGTGGGGTATGATGCTCCCAACCACAGTCACTCCCAGTATAACTCCCATTGGCATACCAACAGATGTCAAACACGTTCAAATGCCCTAGCCCATAGAACCTCTGGATATCCCCTGTGGTGCATGTAGTACCTGTGCATTACTGCAGTGTGAAAAACTGAGTGGATTAGGTGTATATTTCTGGGCCTGGCAAAGAGTCTTAATGTGAGTCCATTAGAGAGTGTGGTTGTTCATGTGGACAGCCATGTGTGCTACACCTAATGTCTGTCTACTACATCTCTGTTGCACACCAACACACATATATGTTCTTACAGCACACCAACCCATCAGCTTTGTGGCACATGGAGTAACTGCATGCACTTGAAATAATAATGACTAGTCAGTCAGGGGTTTGAACCCCTGTACTGGTAGGTGTGTGACAGACGATGCTTAGGTTTTAGTCTCCAAGCCCTTCTCTGATGTACTTTGCCTCTGTCTGTCCCTCCTACACACTCTCTGGTGGATGTGGAGGTGTACACCTGCTCAGCAGCAGCTTGTGTATTGTAAGTGATGGTCATGTTCGGGTGATGGCCTCTGCACCTATTGCAGTCCTCCTCTAGCTGATTGCATGTGGAACAGCTGCAATGATGTTCCCATAGCCATTCGCATGAAAAACAGAGTACAATATCTAGGAGCATCATGTCGGTGTTTGCCCATGACAGTCGCTGTGAGTGGTACCTGGATCTGATGTTTGGTAAACGGCATCACAGATGATATCTAGATGTTCCTCAAACAACATACACAGTGGGAAATAGCCTAAAGACAGGAGGGTGATGTGCCAGACATGACTACAGCATGTAAGTGTAACTATCCTTCATTGAGACAACTGCCTGTTTAACAAGGTGTGTGTGGTAATGGCTATTCTGCATGTTTTAAAACTGACAAGACAGTGCTCTGTTTGTGAGGGACCCCCATCTGTAGGGCCATCCGTGGACTGGTTAGTGTGTGAAACCATTTGTTTCCTGTGTCACTCACTGAACACACATCTGTGAACAGCAGGAGCATAGTGTGAGGATTGCAGCCAGTACATGGTGATAGTGATGAGTTACTGCCATCGCATCCCTGACTGGACATATGTCACATAAAACAGTGGTATAACAGACACTGTCTGGGGTTCTCAGTGGCAAGCCAATAATGGGTCACTGTTCATAGCTGCAGTCACAAGTCTTCTACACGTTGTACAGATGTCATGCAGTATATATGCATGTGTTGTGCTCTCTCTGCCAATGTATACCATCTGTTATGTTGGGTCAATGGTCATATCTATGCATTCTGTTGTAAGTAATCCTGAATGCTGTTGACTATTACTAAGCCATATCTGTGTTTAAACTGCAACACCATAGGCTCTATGGGTTTGGAGGTCCTGGCAGAACCTCCTGTCCCACTTCAGCTGGCCATGGCACCAGGCAGCAGCACATCTGGGGCCCAGCCTTGGACCTCCACCTCTGTTGGCTCTGCACCGCCTTCTGGTGGTACTGCCACTGAGGATGGGGCTTGCCCCCTCTGGGAGCAGGTCCATATAGGGACATGTTCGCTGTCGTACAGTCCCGGACGTGGTGCATAGGGGGCTCAATAAGGTGTTTTGAGGCCATATACACCAGCTCAAGGGCAGAGTGTCACATTTATAGGGTGAGCCTGCCCCTCCTAAACAGCCCCCTGCACTGCCACCTTTGCAGCTGTTTTGGTGCAGTGGCGGCTGCCCATGGCTGGGGACCTCCATCCCACTGTTTCCATCTGGGGCTCATGGGCTTGTGAATGCCAAACAGCCCTCCCCATCCAAGGTGTATCCCCCCACATGTGTCATATACTGACCCTGTATGCTGTCTTGTCTGTCATCCTACCTTACCTATCCTCCACGAGCATACCTACTCTCCTTCCCCCACATCCCACTATCACCCTATGGAAACAAAAGGCCAATCGGTTCCTAGAATAACATTTGCCCCATACATAGCTGTCCATTTCACACACTTGTCCACTGGACACATGTAACCCTTTTAATATGCATCACAACATACTCCAGTTGTCCTCACCCCTGTCTCTCAGGCACACAATCCTAGTATGCACATGACTTCTAAATGTTCCAGCTACACATGATGCGGACGACCCCATTGTACACGCAAGACTACTAGTCCCTCTGTGGTTACCCCATGTACCTTTAACATGATGATGATGATGATGTCACACACAGCACCTTGCAAGAGTACAGTTCTCACATAATGATTGGACAGGAACTGTTGTGTTAATGCAAATAACATGCACAGAGTGATGTCTATGGTCAATGTACAAATGTTTGCATGTATGACTGACACATGTCTGTCTGAGGGAGTCTTGATATTGCACAGGATGACACCACTACATAATACAAGCATTGCTGGTGTTTCCCTTTTCATTCTTTTGTAATGCATTGTTGTCACATGGGATGTTCTTGATATATCTATATATATGTATGTACCTATATGCTGGACATAAACACTCACATATACATCTACATGATGGAATACATTTCCTATACTGTTGAATGACTGTGCTGGATGATATGTTTGTGATAAGGTCCGATGTCTGTATATCTGCCATGGCTTAGTGGTAAATCGCAAAAGCTGTGTGTGTGTGCAGGGTCCTGGTTTCGAGCCTTGCAGAGCCTGTTTATTTTGTTGCTGGGCAGAACAAGGCCATTGGATACGGTGCGATTAAGGCACATTAAAGCAGTTGTGAGTGGGTGTGCGTGGGTTTGCATGGTGCTAAGCAATGCTAACCTCTGGTTACAGTTTCTTACACTCAGTTAGCCTCTACATTGCCTTACCAGTGTAATACTCGCATAATGGAGGTCAAACAAGCTTACACCCACTTGCTCACGCACTTGCAGATGCACTGCATTTGGTGTTTGCATCTGACACTCATGGTCTGTCCAGAGTTTGATTCATATTATTGGTATGTTCCTCTTACAATCTGCACCCATCTGGCTAATACATGGGAAATGACACTCTTCAATACAAACAAGTAATTGGGTTTTGGAACCCACATCCTTCAGCCGAGTCATGCTACTGCATACCTAATGTTCTATCATCTTTCTAAGCTTGTCAGTGGAATATGTGCTTTCTGTCCCAATCAGACCTCTAATATGATTGGGGAAATATACAAACTGAATCAGGGACATGGCATAACAACATCAGGGACACATTTAAAGTATTGGTGCTATTAACCTGACAGATTGACAGACTCAGAG